>NW_023995402.1:27500-47500 GCF_015586225.1 Lucilia sericata | reverse complement strand
AGATACCTTGCCGCCAATATTTTTATAATTAGACGCCGTTGCTTTGAAATTTAGTCGGTCTAAATTTCTGTTTAAAAGATACTATCAAGCATTTGATCAGCTCTAAAGTTTTCTTTAACAATTTAACTTAATAGATGAAACGATTCTAAAATGAAACATTTTACGTTTTTGAAAACTTAAATTTTTTATTGGATTTCGTTCGTTTAACCTAATAAAAACCTTAATTAAATAATGTTTATTTATTCTTCTTTAAATGATTGTCTCATGTATTTTATTTATTATTGTTTTTGTTTTAAATAAACACGTCAAAAACTTGTGTGTTAAATTTTGGAATTTGTACCCAAATTAAAGATTTTGTTTAAAAACAACAACAATTGACGTTCGCTTTTGAAATCTATTTGCAATTAAATGGGCCTAAAGAAATTGACATTATAAACATGAATAAAAAATTTTAGAACTTTCCGTTAGTCTATCTCTAGCAACTATTCGAATCGCGAATATTCCGCGAACAAATCTTACAATTAGAAAAGTTTTAAATCTAGCCAGCAGGAAAGGTTTTACAACTACTGGATCATCAGTTGGTGTGTTTCTTCAACTTATAAAGATGTCAATTCAATTCGCGAATATTCCGCGAATAACTATAAAATCATAACTAAATGATTAAAGTTCGCATAATGAACAAAATCGATTTAAAACAAAATTACATTGATGAGTCCTTCCATTTGTCCGTCTGTCTGTTATAAAAATTTCAATTCGCGAATATTCCACGAACAATATTATGTTCATTAAATCATAAATAATGATTTGTTGCTTTTAAATTTAAAATTATTTGTTAACAAAACGACCAAAAAGTAAAAGTTTTAAACAAAATTGTACGTTCATCAGTCTCTACAAAAATTTCAAATCGCGATTATTCCACGAACTAGGCTGTACATCTCTTGAAGTTGTCAATATTTTGAGACTGTTGAAAAATTTTAATTCGTGAATATTCCGGGAATAATATTAGATTTTATTAATTACAATCATTAACAATGTTTTGACATCTGCTTGCATATCGTGAAAGATTTGTAGCTGCAAAAGTTTTACAACAATTTGTCCGTCCGTCGTTCTCTATCAAAAATGTACAAACATTTCAAATCGTGAATATTCCACGAATCTAGAAAAAAGATAACAATCAGATATAATTTCAAACAATCAAGCTAATGGTTTTACAACTAGTAGGCTGTCCGTGTCTCTAGCAAAACTTATGAGAAATGTTCATACAATACAATTCGCGAATATTCCAGGAATAATGATAAAAATCATCATTTAATGACGAAATGAGCAAAATGGGTCAACTCTGCTTGCTGCCAAAGTTTTTCACTTTTTGAACGCTAGTTTAAACATGTATTTTTTCTTCTCAGTTGATTGCTATCACTCTTAATCTTAGCTTAAGCCTTGTTTTGAACCAAGTAATTATAATTTTAAATTATTTATCACTTAATTATGGACTTTATTTTACTTTTCGATTTGTTTTTCCTATTTCATTATAAACGACAATGATTTCTTACAATTATTTTCATTGTATTTAATTATTTTATTTCCGTTTTATTGGTTATAGAAGATTTGTTTTTTCAAACATTATTATTAGTTATTAATAATAAAAACAATGACATACATACATATAAAAAAACTAAACAATACAATTATTATCTATAATAATTATATGTTTAAGTCTCCAATTTTTTACTTATTATGTCTTTTTTTTTCTATTAATAAAAAAAACCGTTGACTCTTTGTGTGTACTTCCGTTTTGAAATCAAACTGCTGAACTGAATAAAGGAGGACAATCATTATTACAGAAAAATCAACAATAAAAAAACTTTAATAAATAAAAATATTTATTAAACAAATATTTGAAAATATTAGTAAACAATGAATTTATTTATATAAAAAATTATTTTAGCAAGTTGACTAAAGATTAAAGTTTTTAAACAAATATTTGAATTTCTAAAATAACTAATATATAACAAAGAAACATAAATTTAATCTGAGAAGTTTAAGAAGAGCAGTTTGTCTATATCAAGACTTCAATTCGCGAATAATCCGTGATTTCACAAAAAAGTTTTGAAATCAATTATTTTCAAAATATTTTAGAACTTGCTTGTCAGCGACTCTGTCCATCTTGAAGAGAAAAAAATCGTTTATCTTTCCTTAAACATGAATTTTTCTATTAAAATCGCGAATATTCCGAGAATAGTTGAAACGACTAAACAACAAAAGATGTTTGAAATTATTAATAAGATGAAATCAATCATTTAAAATATAATAATTTTATAACAACTTGTCCGTCTGTCCATGACTTATGACAATTTTAATAAAATTCGCGAATATTCCGCGATCTAAAAAGAGCAAAATATTAAAGAAATCAAACACATAAATTAATATTTTTTGAGGTAATAAATCAGTTTCATATTTAGTAAAGATATTAGAATATTTCCGTCATTCATTTAAATTCTCGAATATTCCACGAATTATAAGTTTAATGAATTAAAAAATATAAACAATGATTTAACAATTGCTTGCAATTAAAAACGATCTTTAAGCAAATTGCTTAAGAACGTTTAATAACAATTTGTCTTACAGTCTCTTCCAAAATGTTTGAAAATACCAATTCGTGAGTCTTATGAAAATTTAAATTCTCGAATATTCCGCGAATTAAAAATTTTAAAAAAGATTTAACAATCGCTTGCAATTGAAGAACGATCTTTAAGCAAATTAATTAAACAAAAAACGTTTAACAAAATGTTGCCCTTCTTTCTCTCTCTTCTAAAATTTATGAATTTATGAAAATCAATTCGCGAATATTCCGCGAATATTCTTAAACATATCCAACGACTAGGCATCAAAATATTGAAATATCAAAGAATTTTAAATTGTTACGAAAACGTTTTAAAACAATTTGTACGTCCGTCTATCTTTTTCAAAATTTACGAAAATCTTAATCTTAATTTGCGATTATTCTACGAATCTTGAACGAATCTAAACATTTAGAGATCTAAATCTTAAACAATCAAAGAATTTTGAAATTAGTACGCAGCAAAATCAATCAAGTAGTAAAAGTTTTGCAATAAATTGTTAATCGATCTCTTACAAAATGAATACAAATTTCAATTCGCGAGTGTTCCGCGAATATTGATTAATAACAATTTGTGAATAAAAAGAAAAAGAAATATTCCGAAAAATCAATCAAGATGAATAATTTTCAGAAAAGTTTATCCGCCTGTCTCTTCCAAAAATATCAATTCGTGAATATTTCGCGAATCTTGAAAAACTTCAATAATCTGTTGTCAAAACAATGAGAGAATTTTATAACTGATTTGCAGTAGAATCAATAAAGTAGCTAAAGTTTTACAACAATTTGTTCGTCCCTCTGTATCTTATGAAAATTTGTAATTCGCGAATATTCCGCGATTAATAATAAATTATAATTTAATGGTTTAACATAAAAAAACAAAGCTTTGATATTTGCTTGCAATTTGAGAATGATCGATTAAGAAAAAAACGTGTTAGAACAATTTTTCTGTCCGTCGGCCTTTTATGAGAGTTTTAATTCACGAATATTCCGGGAATTTAGAACATACCTTGCAAATCTTGAAACCAAATTTTAAACGATGCTAGTCGCCAGTAATGTTTAAATCTGATAACTAGAAATATTGATGGAGCAGGAAATATTGAAGAACAATTTGTCCGTTTGTCCGTCTATCTCTTATGAAATTTTCAATTTGTGAATTTTTCGCGAAAAAAAAAATTATGACATTTATCTCCAAATTGAGAATAATCTGTAAGTAAAACGATAAAACACTAAATGATTTCAAGCATTTTGTGCTTCATTCCTTCTGTTTCTCACAAAATTTATGAAAATTTCAAGTCGCGAATATTCCACGAACTTTAAAAAAATTTAAAAAGCAGAAATTTTTGAAATAAATTACTTGAACGTCCTTCCATATGATAAAACACTAAATGATTTCAAGCATTTTGGGCTTCATTCCTTATGTTTCTCACAAAATTTATGAAAATTTAAAATCGCGAATATTCCACGAACTTTAAACAAATTTAAAAAGCAGAATTTTTTTAAATAAAACAATCAGAACAAATTTTAGAACACCTTAAACGTCCATCCATATGTCCCATGCACAACTTATGTAAAATGTCTCTACAATTCGCGAATATTTCACGAATAATGCACAAACATAACTTAATATTAAAAATCTATTTTTATTAAATAACACAAACATTTTTAACATAATTAATTTGAAAAATTTATGCAAAAATGTTTTAAATACATAATTAAGGTATTCAAATTATTTTTTCGCTACAAAAAAAAATTCATGTTTAAGCTTGAGTAAACTTTTCCACACTTTAGCCCCCCCAAAAAATTATTTTTTGTTTTCAAACTCTTAATTTCTTGCCATTTCATTCATACATTTTTCATATATTTATCATCACGTTTAAAAGTTGAGCCGCAAGTCGTTGTGTTAGTAACATGTTTTTTTTTTCGAAAAAAATAGTAGACTTTCACTTTTAAGTTTGTTTTTTCCATTAATTTATTTATTTTTTTTTTTATAATTTTTTTTCAAACTATAAAAGCAACATGAATATTCGTATTCATATATGAGGATCGCTTTGCTCCCAGGCTTTAACTTGAAAAATATTTAGTATTTTTTTAGTTTTTATTATTGTTTATTTAGTGTCCAACACAACACTGGCTAAAATTTCCGGTGTTTCTTGGTGCATGGCGTTAATAAAGTGAGAAATATAAAATAAAAAAAAATTAACAAGTCAATCACCATTTAAACAACATGTTTTGGGGGTTTACATGATTTTAAACATTTTCATAACATGAATAATTTGTCCGTCCGTCAGTTTTTTTATCCAAAATTTATGGAAATATCAATTCGCGATTTTATCGCGAAAAAAATAACAAAAATCCAACTCTTGTATAAACGGAGAATTTTGAAAGTAATAAGCGACAAAATCAAGCTGAAGAGTTTTAGAACAATTTGTCCGTCTGTTTCGCACCAAAAATGCATAAAAATTTCAATTCGCGAATATTCCGCAAATCGAGTATCAAAATATTGAACAACCAAAGAATTTTAAAGGTAATATGTAGCAAAATTCGAGAACATAGAATGTGTTTAAGAATAATTTATCCTTCCATTTCTCCTTAAATAAATAACAAATTAAATTCGCGAATATTCCGCAAATCTTAAACATAAGAAACAACTAAAGATCAATCAATTTTAAAATTGATGAGTAGCAGAAGTAATTACAAAAGGTTTTAGAATAATGTATCCTTTCGTCCTTTTCTTCTAAGATTAATGAAAATTTTAAATCGCGATTATTCTGCGAATTTTGTAAAAATACAACAATTAGATGACAAAATCTTGAAAAATCTAATAATTTTTAAATTGTTATGCAACAACATCAATCCGGGAGAAAACGTATTGAAACAATTTGTCGGGCTGTCTCTCCTAAAAACTTATACAAATTTTAATTCGCGAATATTCCCCAAATCAGTGATAAAAATCTTAGACAACCTGAGAATTTTCCAGCAAAATTATAGACGTAGAAAACATTTTAGAACAATCAGAGAATTTTTAAATTGATTTTCCGCAATATCAATCAAACAGAAAAGGTTTTTAAACAGTTTATCCGTCTGTCCCAGCCAAATATATATCAAAAATTTCAATTCGCGAATATTCCGCAAGTCAGAAATCAAAATATTGGAGAATCAGAAAATTTTAAATTTAAAAAGTAGAAAAATCAAAAACATTTAAAACATTTTAGAATAATTTGTCCTTTGGTCTTTCATTGAATGTATCAAAATTTCAATTCGCGAATATTCCGCAAATCTTATACAAAACGAACTATTAATTAGACAATTTTAAAATTGATATGCCGCAAAATCTAACAAACAGAAAACCTTTTAATGTAATATGTCTATCTGTCTTTCGCCACATTAATACAAAATTTTAATTCGTGATTGTTTCGCAAATCTAGAATAAATCTAGAATAAATCTATCTTGAATAAGCAGTTATTTAGCCAAAAATTTATATTCAGCAAAATCATTAAATCAGAAAACATTTTAGAACAATATGTCCTTCCTTCTGTCTCTTTTAAAATTTATGAAAATTTCAATTCGCGATTATTCCGCAAATCAAAATTTTTCTGTTTTGTCATAAAACGAGAAAATATTCTATTAAAAAGAAAAATGCAAGAAAATTTCATAACTTTTACTGTCCTTCCGTCTCTCCTTCTATGTTGAAAATTTAAATTCGCGATTATTCCGCAAATCATAAACAAAACTAACAAATTAATGATCAAATGAACCCTAACAATGCAGCAAAATCAATTCTGATTGTTCCGCGAATCTAAAATAAATCTTTCTTGTATCAGCAGATAATTGGCAAAAAATTTTATATTTAGCAAAATGAATCAAACAGAAAACGTTATAGAACAATTTGTCCTTCCATCTGTCTCTTTAAAAATTTATGAAAATTTCATTTCGCGAATATTCCACAAATCATAAACAAAACCAATAAATTAATGATCAAATGAACCTGAACAATGAGAGCATTTTGAAATTGTTAAGCAGCAAAATCAATTAAACTGAAAACATTTTCGAGTAATATGTCCGTCTGTCTTTCGCAACATTAATACAAAATTTTAATTCGTGATTGTTTCGCGAATCTAGAATAAATCTATCTTGAATAAGCAGTTAATTGGCCAAAAATTTATATTTAGCAAAATCAATCAAACAGAAAACGTTTTAGGACTATTTGTCCTTGCTTCTGGCTCTTTGAAAATTTATGAAAATTTCAATTCGCGATTATTCCGCAAATCAAAATTTTTGATTTTTCTTTTTTTATCATAAAACGAGAAAAATTCGTTTAAATATAAATTCAAGAAAATTTTATAAACTTTACTGTCCTTCCGTCTCGCCTTCCATGTTGAAAATTTTAACTCGCGAATATTCCGCAAATCATGAACAAAACCAACAATTAATGATCAAATGATCTAGAACAATCACATAATTTTTAAGTTGATATGCAGCAAACTCAATCAATCAGAAAACGTTTAAGAGTAATATGTCCGCCTGTTTTTCGCCACATTAATACAAAATTTTAATTCGTGATTGTTTCGCGAATCTAAAATAAATCTATCTTGAATAAGCAGACAATTGACAAAAAATTGATATTCAGAAAAATCATAAAGGCAGAAAAGGTTTCTGAACAATTTGTCCTTCTATCTGTTTCTTTAAAAATTTATGAACATTTCAATTCGCGATTATTCCGCAAATCAAAATTTTTGATTTTTCTATTTTGTCGTAAAATGAGAATATTTCTTTTTAAAAGAAAAATGCAAGAAAATTGCATAACCTTTATTATCCTTCCGTCTCTCCTTCTATGTTGAATAATTTAATTCGCGGATATTCCGCAAATCATGAACAAAACCAACAATTACTGATCAAATGATCCAGAACAATCTGAGAATTTTGAAATTGTTAAGCAGCAAAATCAATCAAACAGAAAACGTTTTAGAGTAATATGTTCGTCTGTCTTTCGCCACATTAATACAAAATTTTAATTCGTGATTGTTTCGCGAATCTAGAATAAATCTATCTGGAATAAGCGGACAATTGGCAAAAAATTTATATTTAGCAAAATCATTAATGCAGAAAACATTTTACAACAATTTGTCCTTCTGGCTCTTTAAAATTTTATGAAAATTTCAATTCGCGATTATTCCGCAAATCAAAATTTTTGATTTTTCTATTTTGTCATAAAACGATAAAAATTATTTTAAATAAAAAGGTAGTAAATAAATGAAGCCCCTTAATTTTCATTGTATCCCACAAAGGGTTATAAATAGTGTACGCAAACATTTGGCAATAAAATGCGTTTTAGTTTGTCGTATGTTTAACAAACAATTGTAATTATTTCTCATGTCAATGTGACCTCTTCTCTCTCTGTCTGTTGTTATAGATTTAATTAAACTAAAAACAACTATAAATAAAAAAATAATTGTGTATTTCTACAGCCTACCAAACAAAAAAAAAAGTAAACAATTAATTAAGTATTAATTTACAGAAAATATAAAAATAAATTTTAACAACATGTTTGTTGGCCAAATTTAAATAATACAAGACACTTTTTTTAGTTTTGAAAAACAAAATTTCTTAATCAAAATCTATACCGTTGACCAAATTTGCCAAACATTTAGTTATTCATTCATTCATTGATTTTTATTTTTTGGTTTTTTGTAAATGATTTTGAAATTCTTTACTTTTTTTATGGAACGTTGGCAAAAAAGCTTAGGTATTATTTACTAATATTTAAACAATTGTTTTTTTTTTTTGGTTATAAAAGATTTCGTAAGCAACGACAATATAACAACGACGAATCTGTTTAGTGCGAGTCAACCGTAGTTTACTATTATTTTTAATTTTTTTTTTTTTCGTTAGCGGTTTTTACTTTTTGTAACACAAATATTCATTCAGTCATTGAACTTTTTCAAGAACGCCAGGTATTGTTATTGTTGTTAGCTTTTCTATAGCTACTATACCTTTAGCTTTTGTCTCTTTCTTTCTGTTTCGTTCATAATATTTGTTATGCCAAAAATAATAACAACAATTCCAACAACATGTCTAATAATTTGGCTTATGGTGAAAAAACAACACCAACAATTGTTAGCGTAAAGTCTTTAAAAAAAATACCAAAAAAAAAAAAAAAAAAAATTATAAAAGAATTTATATCATAATAAAAACAAACAAGATTAAAAAACAACCAACAACATGAAGAAAAAATAATTTTAAATTTAGAGGGAAAAGTATGTTTATTATGGGTTCAAAAAAATGCCATGAAATGTTAACTGGAATAAGTTAAAAATCAAAGTTTGTTCCAGTAAAAGTTAACCCTTGTCTGGTAGTTCATGATACTAATCCCTTTTTATTAGATTTATTCTAGATTCGCGGAACAATCGCGAATAAAAATTTGTTATTAATGTTAGGAAAGACAGACAGACATATTGCTCAAAAACGTGTCTCTTTGTTCGACTTTTCAAAAATGTTTTCTTTTTATGAGAAAAAAAGAAAAATCAAAAATATTGATTTGCGGAATAATCGCGAATTTAAATTTTCATAAATATTTGAAGAGCCAGAAGGAAGGACAAATTATTCTAAAACCTTTTCTGTTTGATTGATTTTGCTAAATATCAATTTTTTGCCAATTGTCTGCTAATTCAAGATAGATTTATTCTAGATTCGCGAAACAATCACGAATTAAAATTTTGTTTTAATTTTGCAAAAGACAAACGTATACATTACTTAAAAACGTATACTGTTTGTTTGATTTTGCTGCATATCTAATTAAAAATTATCTTATTGTTGAGGATCATCTGATCATTAATAGTTGGTTTTGCTCATAATTTGCGGAATATTCGCGAATTTAAATTTTCATACATATAAGGAGAGACGGAAGGACAGTAAAGATTATGAAATTTTCTTGCATTTTTCTTTATAAAATAAATTTTCTTGTTTTATGAGAAAATGTAGAATTAAAAAAAAAATTGATTAGCGGAATAATCGCGAATTGAAATTTTCATACATTTTTAAAGAGCCAGAAGGATGGACAAATTGTTCTAAAACGTTTTCTGTTTGATTGATTCTGCTGAATATCAATTTTTTGCCAATTGTCTGCTAATTCAAGATAGATTTATTCTAGATTCGCGGAACAATCACAAATTAAAACTTTGTACTAAAGTTGTTATAGGACTTATTACTATAAAACGTTTTCTGTTTGATTGAATTTGAAATTTTTTCTGCATATCAATTTCAAAATTCTCTGATTGTTCAGAGAATGCTAAATATAAACTTTTTGCCAATTATCAGCTAATTCAAGATAGCTTTATTCTAGATTACGAATTAGAAATGTGTTCTAATGTTGCAAAAGACAGACTGACATATTACTCTAAAACTTTTTCAGTTTGATTGATTTTGCGGCATATCTATTTAAAAATTCCCTAATTGTTCAGGATCATTTGATCATTAACAGTTAGTTTTGTTCATGATTTGCAGAATATTCGCGAATTTTAATTATCAACATAGAAGGAGAGACGGAAGGACAGTAATGGTTATGCAATTTTCTAGCATTTTTCTTTTTAATAGAATCTTTTTTCGTTTTATGACAAAATAGAAAAATCAAAAAATTTGATTCACGGAATAATCGCGAATTGAAATTTTTATACATTTTTAACGAGATAGAAGGAAGGACAAATTTTTCTAAAACTTTCTCTGTTTTATTGAATTTGTTAAATATCAATTTTTGCCAATTGTCTGCAAATTCTAGACAGATTTATTCTAGATTCGCGAAACAATCACGAATTAAAATTTTGTATTAAAGTTGCGAAAGACAGACGGACATATTACACTAAAACGTTTTCTGTTTGATTGAATTTGCTGCGTATCAATTTTAAAATTCTCTGATTGTTCAGGATTTTAAACACTTATTGGTTGGTTTTGTTCATAATTTGCGGAATATTCGCTAATTAAAAATTCTCACAGAATTCCAATTTCCGAATATATTCGTATTTATGTTTATGTTTTAAATTTAATTTTGATGCAATTTTCTTGTATTTTTCTTTTTAATAGAAATTTTCTCGTTTTATGAGAAAATCTAAAAATAAAAAAAATTTTGATTTGGGGAATAATCGCGAATTGAAATTTTCACACATTTTTAAAGAGCCAGAAGGAAGGACAAATTGTTTTAAAATGCTTTCTGTATGATTGATTTTGCTAAATAATAATTTTTGTGTAATTGCTTATTCAAGATAGATTTATTTTAGATTCGCAAAGCAATCACGAATTAAAATATTGTGTGTTGCAAATGACAGACGGACATATTACTTAAAAAGGTTTCTGTTTGCTGGATTTTGCTGCATATTAATTTCAAAATTTGATAATTTTTTGAGATTTTTATCATTAATTGCTGGTTTTGTTCATGATTTGTGGAATATTCGCGAATTTAAATTTTTAGACAAATAAGGAGAGACGGAAGGACAGTAAAGGTTATGCAATTTTTCTGCATTTTTCTTTTAAAAAGAAATATTCTCATTTTATGACAAAATAGAAAAATTAAAAATTTTGATTGGCGGAATAATCGCGAATTGAAATTTTCATACATTTTTAAAGAGCCAGAAGGAAGGACAAATTGTTCTAAAACGTTTTCTGTTTGATTGATTTTGCTAAATATCAATTTTTTGCCAATTGTCTGCCAATTCTAGATAGATTTATTCTAGATTCGCGAAACAATCACGAATTAAAATTTTGTATTCAAGTTGCGAAAGACAGACGGACATATTACTTTAAAAGGTCTTCTGTTTGTTTGAATTTGCAGTATATCAATTTCAAAATATTCAGATTTTTTGAGATGTTAATCATTAATTGTTTGTTTTGTTCATGATTTGCGGAATATTCGCGAATTAAAATTTTCATACATTTTTAAAGAGCCAGAAGGAAGGACAAATTGTTCTCAAACGTTTTCTGTTTAATTGTTTTTGTTGAATATCAATTTTTGGCCAATTAACTGCTTATTCAAGATAGATTTATTCTAGATTCGCGAAATAATCACGAATTAAAATTTAGTATTAAAGTTGCGAAAGACAGACTTACTTTAAAACGTTACTAATTGATTGATTTTGTGGCATATTAATTTAAAAATTTTCTGATTGTTTGAGATTTTTATCATTAATTGTTGGTTTTGTTCATGATTTGCGGAATATTCGCGAATTAAAAATTCCGTACATAAAGCTCAAATTATACTAAAATGCTTTCTACGTTTTCGATTTTTCTACGTATCACCCTGAAAATTCTGTGATTGTTCAAAATATTGAACCAAGATTCGATGAATATTCGCGAATTGAAATTTGTATACATTTTATGAGAGACAGACAGACAAATTGTTATAAAACTTTTGAAATCTTTAGCCAGACTTTCTCCTTAACAAAATTTTCATTTGTTTTTCCCTTTCAATTTCTATCTCAATAAACTCTTCTAGTTATTAAAACTAATAATATTTTTTTCAAATTAAACAAATAAATTAAAAAAATTAAAACAACATTTAAAAAAAAGATATTACAAACTTATTTGCTGATTACAAAAAAAAAAAAAAAACAAAAACTGAAAAACGAACCCAACTCACGAGATGTTGACAGTATCAGTTAGAAAAATCTCTCTTGTTACAAAATTCCCTTATACGAAGTACATTCTCAATCTTATCAGTTTTAAAAAATTCAACCTTTTTTTTTACAAAATTACTCTGAGAGAAAATAAATCAAAGAAAAATTATCACAAATTTGTAATCAATTATAATAAAATATTTCCCCTTTTTCTACTAACAAAATACAAATATTTAAAACCTCATAAAAGTAACACATTTTTTAAGTAAATATTTATTTAAAATTCTAAACATAACTAATCAATATTACTCGGTTAAGGTTTTACAAACTATTAACAATCATAAACCTTCAATTATTATTAATAAAATAAACAAATAGAAAATTTTTTTCGACTTCAAAAAAGAAAAATGTTAAAGCAACAACTTTTACTTTATATTTAAACAATTATTAAGAAAAATTAAATATTTATTTAGTCAACGGGTTTTTTTTTCATCAAGAAATTTTTGTAAATTTTTCCTAGCACTTGCTTAAACTTGCATTTTATTCTTTTGTTTTAAACAAGAACAATTTTTCGTTGAAACAATTTTTTTATTTAGAATTTTAATCTTTTTGTTTTAATTGTTTACAATTGGTTTATTGATATTTGACATTTTAAAGTTCAATTTTGCATTTTTGCTGATTACAACAAGTCGATCAAAAAGCAACAAAACCCAAAAGTACATACACAGTTGGCATTTTCCCTTTCCTGTCTGCGTTTAAAATTATTTAAAAAAATAAATAAAATAAAATGTGAACAGAAAAAAAAAAACATTAAAACAAATGTGGGCCGTTTAGTCAGCAAGTAAGTATGTTTTTATAAGCAAGTTTATTGGACTTGAAAAAAAGTGATTAAGGGTGTTCAAACAATTAGGAACCAAAGTAGAACTGAACTAGAACTGAACTAAAACTGTACAAGAATTGAACTGGAACTAAACTAGAACTAAACTAGAACTGAACCAGAACTGAACTAGAACTAAACTAGAACTAAACTAGAACTGAACTAGAACTGAACTAGAACTGAACTAGAACTAAACTAGAACTGAACTAGAACTGAACTAGAACTGAACTAGAATTGAACTAGAACTGAACTAGAACTGAACTAGAACTGAACTAGAACTGAACTAGAACTGAACTAGAACTGAACTAGAACTGAACTAGAACTAGAACTGAACTAGAACTGAACTAGATCTGAACTAGAACTGAACTAGAACTGAACTAGAACTGAACTAGAACTGAACTAGAACTGAACTAGAACTGAACTAGAACTGAACTAGAACTGAACTAGAACTGAACTAGAACTGAACTAGAACTGAACTAGAACTGACCTAGAACTGAATTAGAACTGAACTAGAACTGATCTAGAACTGAACTAAAACTGAACTAGAACTGACACTGAATGCACTAGACCTGAACCAGAACTTGTCTTGAAATTAGCAGGAACTGAACTAGAACTGATCTAGATCTAATTTTAATAAAAATTTCAAAAAAACTTTTAAAAAATTCTGAATAATTTTTAAAAATTTTCCAAAAATTGCTTTATTTTGTTAAAATATTAAAAAAATCATAAACAAGTTTATATTATATATAATTTAGTAAAAATATTGAAACTTTTTTTAAAAAAAATTTGGTCGTGTATTGTCATGTCAGCGATGGCTATGTTTTTGAGAGTTTTTTTTTACAAAAAACATACCTATAACTCAGATAACAGATTATACTTTTCTAAAGAATTAAAGTGTTCAGAATCGGAATTTTAGCTGTCAATTTCAGACGTCAGTTGCCAATGAGCTGTTAAAGCTAATATCTCAAATATGGCTTAAGATATCTTAACTTTAGCTTAAGATGTCTTAAAGACTTTAAGTAATAAACAAATTCGATAGCCTGTTTCTATATCAACTTAGCATAATTCTTAAGAAAAGTATAATTTAGTTTGTGCTTATGAAATTTATTTTCTAAAACTTTGTGGGCTGCTGTTATTGAACATTCTAATAAGAAATTAAGAAACTTTTATGAATTTAGAATTAATTATAAAGTTGTTAATGTTTTTCTTAATTAATTTGTTCTTTTCTTGTAACTTTTATTAATATTTTACAAAATTACACAAAATTTCCTTCAAATAGCAGTCAGTGATTTTTATTTACATTTACAATAAAGGCAACACTGTTATTGTATTTTCAAAGCAAAAGAAAAACAACAACACTAACTAAACAGAGAAAATTTACAGTTTGAAAATCATTGCTCTTCATATACACGCAGAGTAAAACAAGTGAAAAGACACAAACACACAAAAAAATCACAAACAAAAACGATGAACAAGAAAAAAAATCACACAGAAAACAAGGAAAAAGAATGACAAGCATAAAAAGGATTTGGCAAGAAAAAAGGAGCGCCCTTTTTTTTACCATAACAAGGCAACAAAAAAAGTGCTCCAACAAAAAAATAATCAAAGACAGGTAAAAGAAAAATATGTTGTTGGGGGAATGGAAAAATACCAACAACAACAGCTAAACAAACACACGCAACAACAAGAAACCAGAAATATTTGCAACAAAGAGACAAAGGTCAATTTCAGCGATTTTTTTTAGCTAAAAAGAAGAAGACTATGTTGCCAAACTTACCTTTTTTAATAATTTAATTAATCCTTATTTGTTATAATAATAATCCTTTAAGACTCTATTTAGACACAGTTTTAATTATTTTATGTTTTTACTTTAACAAAACTTTCACTTGTTTGTTTTTTATAGTAATTTTTTTTTGTTAAAATTGTAATTAAAATATTTTATTTTGTGGAAAATAGATTTCGTACTTTTTGTTAAATAATTTTATTGCTTAATAAACTTGGTTTTACAATAGTTTTGTTTTTCTTTATAGTAGTTTTATTTCAAAAGCGGCTTTTGTTTAATAAAATTTTTTATTTATCTTTTTTTATTGCAATTTTATAAGGTTTCACTTGCCCCACCAAACAGTAACAATTGAAAACTGATATTTCTTGATTTTTTTACCAAATCACAAATATTTTTTTTATATATTTTTAAAAAACACACACACTCACTTAAACATTACACTTTTTTATAACATAGATTTTGTTGTTTCTTAAATTTAAATTAAATAATAAAGATATTCTTTATTAATTTTCATAAATTTGTTTGACCAACAACAAAAAAACACAAAAAATCTTTGCGACAAAGACTGCGCCTTTTTTCTCTTCTTTTTCTAAATATTTTTCCACATAAGTTGTTGTTTTTTTTTTACTTTTTTCTAACACCAAATTTTTCTTTTTTATTATAAAAAACATAAAGTATTAAACAAACACTTTTTATAATAAATTCCCACAATTCGTTAAAATATTTCTTAAATTCTTAACAAAGATTTCTATTCAATTATCATTTTTTTGTTAATTTTTTCTTAAAAACAGAATTCTTTTACAAATAAACACTCCGTCATTTATAAATTTCACGTCTGCACTCGACTACAACTCGCACGAAACTACAAAGACACAATTTGTTCGTCAGCGTGTGTTTAGTAACCGATAACCACTCGAACGACTACTTTTTGTTGTTTGTAGTTTTTGACATTATGTTTTGTTCCCTTAATTCGTAACTAAATTGAGTGTGGGTTTTCTTCTTTGTTTGTGTATTATGCTTTTATTTTGGTATTTTTTTGCGTTTGTTGTTTTCTATTCCCGTGTTCTTGTTTTTGTTTTAATTTTCCATGTGTACGACAGAGCGTAGTGTTGTAAAGTGTTAAAATTTTGTTTTGTTTACAAACTGATAAAACATTCATTGTTGTTGTTTTTTTATTATTCTTGGTACAGTGCTGCAGAAATTGGCTCAAAGAACAAAAACAGAAACACAAACATAATAGAATTGAAAATTGAATTGCACAGTGGGCTGATAAAGCCAACAGTAAAGTATATTTATAAATATGAACTGAAAATGAAATACATATTTCATAAAATTATTTCCTAAATTAATTATTTCATAAATTATTTTGAAATTTTCAAAACATATTGAAAATATTCATAAAATTTTGACAATTTTTATAAAATTTAAAGCAAATTTCAAATATTTTTATAAAGTCTTCCAAAGTAAAAAAAGATCTTCAAATTTTATATAACATGATCTGCAGATTAGACTAGTCCAGACTAGGTATAGACTAATCTATCGTCCGAACAATAGACTGATCTATAGTCCAGACTATCGACTGATCTATAGACTAATCTATAGTGCAGATTATAGACTGATCTATAGTCCAGATTAAAGACTGATCTATAGTCCAGACTATAGACTAATCTACAGTCCAGACTATAGACTAATATATAGTCCAGACTATAGACTAATCTATAGTGCAGACCATAGACTAATCTATAGTCCAGACTATAGTCTAATCTATAGTCTAATCTGTAGTCCAGACTATAGTCTAATCTGAAGTCCAGACTATAGACTAATCTATAGTTCAGACTATAGACTAATCCATAGTGCGGACTATAGACTGATCTACAGTCTAGACTATAGACTAATCTATAGTGCAGATTATAGACTGATCTATAGTCCAGATTATAGACTGATCTATAGTCCAGACTATAGACTAATCTACAGTCCAGACTATAGACTAATATATAGTCCAGACTATAGACTAATCTATAGTACAGACTATAGACTAATCTATAGTCCAGACTATAGTCTAATCTATATTCTAATCTGTAGTCCAGACTATTGACTAATAGTAGTCCAGACTATAGACAAATCTATATACCAGACTATAGACTAATCTATAGTCCAGACTATAGACTAATCTATAGTGCGGACTATAGACTGATCTACAGTCTAGACTATAGACTAATCTATAGTCCAGACTATAGACTGATCAACAGTCCAGACTATAGACTGATCTACAGTCCAGACTATAGACTAATCTATAGTCCAGACTATAGACTGATCCTTATTCCATACTATAGACTGATCTATAATCCAGACTATATACTGATCTATATTCCAGACTATAGACTAATCTATAGTCCAGATTATAGACTAATCTATAGTCCAGATTATAGACTAACCTATAGTCCAGATTATAGACTGATCTATAATCCAGACTATAGACTGATCTATAGTAAGGACTATAAACTGATCTATAGTACAAACAATGGACTGATCTATAGTCCAGACTATAGACTGATCTATAGTCCAGACTATAGACTGATCTATAGTCCAGACCATAGACTGATCTTTAGTGCAGACTATTGACTGATCTATAGTCCAGATTGTAGACTGATCTATAGTTCAGACTATAGACTGATCTATAGTCCAGGATATAGACTGATATTTAGTCTACTCTTCGTTAAGACGCCTACTATGTAAATATCCATTATAGAAGAACGTAGACCTCTATATCTTGGTGCATGATTTTTTCTTGATCTGGTCTATCTAACAGATATTGTTATAGTCCAGACTATAGACTGAGCTATAGTGTAGGCTATACCCTCATCTATAGTCTAGACTTTAGACTGATCTATAGTCCAGACTATAGATTGATTTATAGACCAGACTAAAAACTGGTCTATAGTCCATACTATAGACTTATACATAGTCCAGACGATAGACTGTTATATGATCATGGATAAAGACCGATCCATATTCCAGACTATACACCGATCCATAGGCCATACTTAAAACTGATCTATATGAAAGGCTATAAACCTACCTATAGTCCAGGCTATAAACTGATCTGTAGATAAGACTATATCTGACCTATAGTAAATTTTTAAGATTATCTTAATTAAGTTCTGGAGAACAAATGAGGCACTTAAATACTTTGGGAATGAAGTGCTATAGAAGTGCTTAAACCTTTATATCGTGAGTAAAATTCTTATTCGATCTGGACTATCTAGCAGATATTGCACTGACTGATCTTATTAAATTCGCTAAAATTCTTTCGGGAAATTGTTACAGATCAATATACCATTTAAATTGATTTTTGAGTTTCTTGCAATTCTGCATCAATCATAAACACTTTAATATCTGTTCGTTGGCCAATTCATTGTTCATTGAACTCTCAGATTTCAAAATCCACCTTAAATAGAAAGCTGGGCGTTAATTATAAAGGAAATTCTCAATCAACAATAACTTTTAGCTAAAAAAAAATTTTCAAAAGATTAAGATCTATTTAAGATGCTTTATGAGAACAACATAATGAACTACATAGAATGGAAAATGAATTTATGTTTCAAATTTTATACGGGAAACTAACAATTAACATAAAATGAAATAAACTCATATAAACTCTCTACACAATGTTATTAAACATATTGAGCAATTTAAATAACATTCCAATGAAAAGCAGAGTTTCCCAAAAATTTCAAATTTCCCAAATTTCAGAAGACCTGTTATAAATTTCTGGTACAATTATATATGTATGTACATCAAAAGCACTGAGGCTAAAAAAATAACTACTCAACTATTCCTCATGAACACTAGGGCCTAACCAAAACATCATTAGGGCCAGCAAATAATTACAAATGAGTTTAGGTTGCCTGTTAGGGAATCTCTACATTTAGTATAATGATGCGATCTACTTCTTATTTTGTTCGTTCATTTCAATTCATAAAACTCATACAATACATTATTATATAAATTTATAGAAAAAATCTTTAAATTCCTTAAATGCAAACACACTCGTTGTTCATCCGTTGCAACAATGCAAAGTTTGTGTTTTTGAATATTATGTTCATTGTCCGGTACCACACTCTCACGCATACACCAAGTGTGCAGTACAATGGTCAAGTGTGTAAGAAAAAAATATAATTCAAATTGAACATAATTTAAGTAAAATTAACGGTTTACACTGGCAACAGAGAAATATATAAGAAGATATCTCATTTTATAATAGAATAATTCAAAGTCCAGATTTTAGCCTGATATATAGACTGATCAATAGTTTAGTTCAATGATCAAGACTAATCTATAGTCCAAACTATAGGCTAATCTATAGTCCAGACTATAGGCTAATCTATAGTCCAGACTATAGGACTAATCTATTCTATAGTCCAGACTATAGACTAATCTATAGTCCAGACTATAGACTAATCTATAGTCCAGACTATAGACTAATCTATAGTCCAGACTATAGACTAATCTATAGTCCAGACTATAGACTAATCTATAGTCCAGACTATAGACTAATCTATAGTCCAGACTATAGACTAATCTATAGTCCAGACTATAGACTAATCTATAGTCCAGACTATAGACTAATCTATAGTCCAGACTATAGACTAATCTATAGTCCAGACTATAGACTAATCTATAGTCCAGACTATAGACTAATCTATAGTCCAGACTATAGACTAATCTATAGTCCAGACTATAGACTAATCTATAGTCCAGACTATAGACTAATCTATAGTCCAGACTATAGACTAATCTATAGTCCAGACTATAGACTAATCTATAGTCCAGACTGAGAGACTAATCTATAGTCCAGACTGAGAGACTAATCTATAGTCCAGACTGAGAGACTAGTCTATAGTCCAGACTGAGAGACTAATCTATAGTCCAGACTGAGAGACTAATCTATAGTCCAGACTATAGACTAATCTATAGTCCAGACTATAGACTAATCTATAGTCCAGACTATAGACTAATCTATAGTCCAGACTATAGACTAATCTATAGTCCAGACTATAGACTAATCTATAGTCCAGACTATAGACTAATCTATAGTCCAGACTATAGACTAATCTATAGTC
>NW_023995402.1:0-22500 GCF_015586225.1 Lucilia sericata | reverse complement strand
TAAAGATCTGATATATGCAAATAAAATGTGTTCCGGTATAAGTTATATTGTTGTCCAAGGACTCCTTATGGGGGCATGTTTACTTTATGAATTTATCCCCATTTTGGTGTGATTGCAATCCCGTGGAAAAGAGATACTACCAGTATCTCTAGTCTACCTGGACTATAAACCGGTGGTGTCCTCTCCTTGGAATGGCATGACCTGAGGTAGAACCAGAAAGCCTTATAATCTGGTACCACGGCAACCTGTAGATCACCGGGCAGAGTTTCAAACTTTGTCTTGTTCCGTTTATTGGAGAGGTCCTTTCGAGGTACACGTGGCGGTTGTGGTTTAAATCCAAAATGGTGGGAAGAGAATGTTGGTTCAAAGACTAATACACGGTAGAGTCCATAATTTTGGAAGTGATTTTTTTGCCTTTCGGGAGTTAAGCAACGGGGCAGCAATGATCAGAGAACAAAGTGCTTTTACAAAAGTACCACCGCAGGTGTTCACGTAAACCCTACGACTTCAGTTTCTAAAAGCACTTCTTCTCGAGGCATGTTATATCTTCCCTCAGACTTGTATTATTGCTAGCCCGGAGAATAGAGGTGCTATCAGGTTCTTAAACTAAAGGAGTCATCTGACTCCTTGAATTTTATCAAGGGAACCAGTAGCCCGCAAGACTTATCCTAAACTGGTTATCATTCAGATCGCTTGTAAATCGCTGGAAGAGAATAGTGGTTAAACGACTGAGGCCGTACAAAAAAATAATATATCGGTATATGTTTCCGATCTTGGTGTTCATGATTATTATCATATGTTGTTATGATATTTAGATGGATGGTTGATATACGTAATACGATCCTGTAATGACAGAAGGTTCTGAATTCGACGGAAATTTATCATCCTATGGTCACCCTAAATTCAACTTAACAATTTAGAGTTCAATAAACAGCGCGCGAGGTCTTTGCAATTTAAGCATTTACAAGTTATAACAACAACAGCAAGAACAACAACAACCATATACAAGTATATCCTTATAACCTTACTTCCTGGCAACACCCCTTCTTCTTCGTCTTTACAGTTTACAGCTATAGTTTTGTTAACATTGTCGGCAGCCATCAATGACACTTGCCAATAAAATGACTCATGGAAAACTAGGCCGACAAAATAAACAGAAAAGAGAGTCTTTTTAGTGGTTGAGGAAATGTGTGTATGTGTGTGTGTCAATGAAATGTATCCAACAATCCTTGTACTTTAATATCTGAACTTGGCAACCGGAAATAGTAAATGTCAAACAGATTCATTTTGATCCGTTAATAAAAGACAAGAAAAACTGTACAACAAAAAAATGCTCGATAATGCTTGTTTGCAAACTTCTTTAATATATCCTGTGGGATTGTGATTGATAAACACTAGCAGAAGCAGCATGCATTGGAAAATGGCTAAAACCACTTTATACACATAAGAAAAAGATAATGAAAAGTTAAACTACTGAAGAAACACCAAATGAATGAAACATGAGGGGTTGGTTGCTTCGTTGGTCATTGACCACACAAAACGAGAAATGTTAAGAAAAACTATAAGAAATGAAAAAAGTAATATTTGTTAAATAAAATGTAAGAAAAGGTTGTTGCTAAGTATTCCCTTTTGGCAGTACTAACACACCTTTAATGTTCCCAACTCTTCCTGATTTATTTTACTCCAGTTAAGCAGGATGTTTAACTACACTTCATTACACTTCATTTTACAATTTCATAATCCTTTCAATTTTATTCCCATTTTTATGTTCATTTACTTACACACACACACACATACCCTTACTCGCAGCCATATTATTAAAACAACCATTAAATATTGAATTACATTAAATCGATTATTTCGTTCAAACATCATTGAATTTGAATAAAATTCCATTTCTCGTTAAATTCCTTGATTATACACCTATACAAACATGATTCCCAATATACTTGTACAAATGCATTCGTTTTTAAACTCATACATACATACATCAAACATTGCATATTCCATTTTATTTAAAAATTGGAGCGCATTTCCGTTTTTCCTCTAGATTTTCTTTTTCATTCTTTTGTTTGCCTTATAAATCTTTTGTAAAAAAACCCCAGAGTAGAAGAAGAAAAACGAAAAACTTCATAAATTTATTGGAAATTGGTAAATTTATATAGTATGAACAGCAAAATACTATTTATAAAGCTTATTTATGCCGTTTAAAGTAGGTCTACAGGTAAGAGGTATTTTTTGTACAATGCAAAATACACAGAATTTTCATTTCCGGTAAGTTCATAATTTAATACGAAAATCTTAAACAAATGTACTCAATATAAAAGTTATAACAGACTCGTATATAATCATCCAATAATCCTTTTGCCCCTAGCTCTTCTAGTTTAGCCACAATGTGGACTTCTAAGTTTTCATTCCAACATTGAGTTTAGCTCCTCTATTTTAGCCAGAAAACGAGTTTTGGTAGGAAATACAAGTGATCACAGATTTCCATCCTTTTGGCCCTAGCTCTTCTAGTTTAGCCAGAAAATGGACTTTTATGTTTTCACTCAATAATCGAATTTTGGTAGGAAATACGAGTGATCACAGATTTCCATCCTTTTGGACCTAGCTCTTCTAGTTTAGCCAGAAAATGTACTTTTATGTTTTCACTCAATAATCGAGTTTTGGTAGGAAATACAAGTGATCACAGATTTCCATCCTTTTGTCCCTAGCTCTTCTAGTTTAGCCAGAAAATGGACTTTTGTGTTTTCACTTAATAATCCAGTTTTGGTAGGAAATACAAGTGATCACATATTTCCATCCTTTTGGCCCTAGCTCTTCTAGTTTAGCCAGAAAATGGACTTTTATGTTTTCAAATAATAATCGAGTTTTGTAAAGAAATACAAGTGATCACAGATTTCCATCCTTTTGGCCCTAGCTCTTCTAGTTTAGCCAGAAAATGGACTTTTATGTTTTCACTCAATAATCGAGTTTTGGTAGGAAATACAAGTGATCACAGATTTCCATCCTTTTGGCCCTAGCTCTTAAAGTTTAGTCAGAAAATGGACCTTTATGTTTTCACTCAATAATCGAGTTTTGGTAGGAAATACAAGTGATCACAGATTTCCATCCTTTTGTCCCTAGCTCTTCTAGTTTAGCCAGAAAATGGACTTTTGTGTTTTCACTTAATAATCGAGTTTTGTAAAGAAATACCACTGATCACAGATTTGCATCCTTTGGCCCTATCTCTTCTAGTTTAGCCAGAAAATGGACTTTTATGTTTTCACTCAATAATCGAGTTCTGGTAGGAAATACAAGTGATCACAAATTTCCATCCTTTTGGCCATAGCTCTTCTAGTTTAGCCAGAAAATGGACTTTTATGTTTTCACTCAATAATCGAGTTTTGGTGGGAAATACAAGTGATCACAGATTTCCATCCTTTTGGCCCTAGCTCTTCTAGTTTAGCCAGAAAATGGACTTTTATGTTTCCACTTAATAATCGAGTTTCGGTAGGAAATACAAGTGATCACAGATTTCCATCCTTTTGGCCCTAGCTCTTCTGGTTTAGCCAGAAAATGGACTTTTATGTTTTCACTCAATAATCGAGTTTTGGTAGGAAATACAAGTAATCACAAATTCCCATCCTTTTGGCCATAGTTCTTCTAGTTTAGCCAGAAAATGGACTTTTATGTTTTCACTCAATAATCGAGTTTTGGTAGGAAATACAAGTGAACACAGATTTCCATCCTTTTGGCCCTAGCTCTTCTAGTTTAGCCAGCAAATGGACTTTTATGTTTTCACTCAATAATCGAGTTTTGGTAGGAAATACAAGTGAACACAGATTTCCATCCTTTTGGCCCTAGCTCTTCTAGTTTAGCCAGAAAATGGACTTTTATGTTTCACTTAATAATCGAGTTTCGGTAGGAAATACAAGTGATCACAGATTTCCATCCTTTTGGCCCTAGCTCTTCTAGGTTTAGCCAGAAAATGGACTTTTATGTTTTCACTCAATAATCGAGTTTTGGTAGGAAATACAAGTGAATCACAGATTTCCATCCTTTTGGCCCTAGCTCTTCTAGGTTTAGCCAGAAAATGGACTTTTATGTTTTCACTCAATAATCGAGTTTTGGTAGGAAATACAAGTGATCACAGATTTCCATCCTTTTGGCCCTAGCTCTTCTAGTTTAGCCAGAAAATGGACTTTTATGTTTTCACTCAATAATCGAGTTTTGGTAGGGAAATACAAGTGATCACAGATTTCCATCCTTTTGTCCCTAGCTCTTCTAGTTTAGCCAGAAAATGGACTTTTAGTGTTTTCACTTAATAATCAGTTTTGGTAGGAAATACAAGTGATCACAGATTTCCATCCTTTTGTCCCTAGCTCTTCTAGTTTAGCCAGAAAATGGACTTTTGTGTTTTCACTTAATAATCCAGTTTTGGTAGGAAATACAAGTGATCACAGATTTCCATCCTTTTGTCCCTAGCTCTTCTAGTTTAGCCAGAAAATGGACTTTTGTGTTTTCACTCAATAATCAAGTTTTGCAAGGAAATACAAGTGATCACAGATTTCCATCCTTTTGTCCCTAGCTCTTCTAGTTTAGCCAGAAAATGGACTTTTATGTTTTCAAATAATAATCGAGTTTTGTAAAGAAATACAAGTGATCACAGATTTCCATCCTTTTGGCCCTAGCTCTTCTAGTTTAGCCAGAAAATGGACTTTTATGTTTTCACTCAATAATCGAGTTTTGGTAGGAAATACAAGTGATCACAGATTTCCATCCTTTTGGCCCTAGCTCTTCTAGTTTAGTCAGAAAATGGACCTTTATGTTTTCACTCAATAATCGAGTTTTGGTAGGAAATACAAGTGATCACAGATTTCCATCCTTTTGTCCCTAGCTCTTCTAGTTTAGCCAGAAAATGGACTTTATGTTTTCACTAATAATCGAGTTTTGTAAGAAATACAAGTGATCACAGATTTGCATCCTTTGGCCCTAGCTCTTCTAGTTTAGCCAGAAAATGGACTTTTATGTTTTCACTCAATAATCGAGTTCTGGTAGGAAATACAAGTGATCACAGATTTCCATCCTTTTGGCCATAGCTCTTCTAGTTTAGCCAGAAAATGGACTTTTATGTTTTCACTCAATAATCGAGTTTTGGTAGGAAATACAAGTGATCACAGATTTCCATCCTTTTGGCCCTAGCTCTTCTAGTTTAGCCAGAAAATGGACTTTTATGTTTCCACTAATAATCGAGTTTCGGTAGGAAATACAAGTGATCACAGATTTCCATCCTTTTGGCCCTAGCTCTTCTAGGTTTAGCCAGAAAATGGACTTTTATGTTTTCACTCAATAATCGAGTTTTGTAAGAAATACTAAGTGATCACAGATTTCCATCCTTTTGGCCCTAGCTCTTCTAGTTTAGCCAGAAAATGGACTTTTATGTTTTCACTCAATAATCGAGTTTTGTAAGAAATACAAGTGATCAGCAGATTTCCATCCTTTTGGCCCTAGCTCTTCTAGTTTAGCCAGAAAATGGACTTTTATGTTTCCACTTAATAATCGAATTTTGGTGGGAAATACAAGTGATCACAGATTTCCATCCTTTTGTCCCTAGCTCTTCTAGTTTAGCCAGAAAATGGACTTTGGTGTTTTCACTTAATAATAGAGTTTTGTAAAGATATACAAGTGATCACAGATTTCCATCCTTTTGGCCCTAGCTCTTCTAGTTTAGCCAGAAAATGGACTTTTGTGTTTTCACTTAATAATCGAGTTTTTGTAAGAAATACAAGTGATCACAGATTTCCATCCTTTTGGCCCTAGCTCTTCTAGTTTAGCCAGAAAATGGACTTTTATGTTTACACTCAATAATCGAGTTTTGGTAGGAAATACAAGCGATCACAGACTTCCATCCTTTTGGCCCTAAGCTCTTCTATTTAGCCAGAAAATGGACTTTTATGTTTACACTCAATAATCGGGTTTTGGTAGGAAATACAAGTGATCACAGATTTCCATCCTTTTGGCCCTAGCTCTTCTAGTTTAGACAGAAAATGGACATTTATGTTTTCACTCAATAATCAAGTTTTGCAGGAAATACAAGTGATCACAGATTTCCATCCTTTTCCTAGCTCTTCTAGTTAGCAGAAAATGGACTTTTATGTTTTCACTCAATAATCGGGTTTTGGTAGGAAATACAAGTGATCACAGATTTCCATCCTTTTGGCCCTAGCTCTTTAGTTTAGCCACAAAATGGACTTTTGTGTTTTACTTAATAATCGAGTTTTGTAAGAAATACAAGTGATCACAGATTTCCATCCTTTTGGCCCTAGCGCTTCTAGTTTAGCCATAAAATGGACTTTTATGTTTTCACTCAGTAGTCGAGTTTTGGTAGGAAATAGAAGTGATCACAGATTTCCATCCTTTTGGTCCCTAGCTCTTCTAGTTTAGCCAGAAAATGAACTTTTGTGTTTTCACTTAATAATCGAGTTTTGTGAAGAAATACAAGTGATCATAGGTTTCCATCCTTTTGTCCCTAGCTCTTCTAGTTTAGCCAGAAAATGGACTTTTGTGTTTTCACTTAATAATCGAGTTTTGTGAAGAAATACAAGTGATCACAGATTTCCATCCTTTTGGCCCTAGCTCTTATAGTTTAGCCAAAAAATTAACCTTTATGTTTTCACTCAATAATCGAGTTTTGGTAGGATATACAAGTGATCACCGATTTCCATCCTTTTGGCCCTAGCTCTTCTAGTTTAGCCAGAAAATGGACTTTTATGTTTTCAAATAATACTCGGGTTTTGTAAGAAATACAAGTGATCACAGATTTCCATCCTTTTGGCCCTAGCTCTTCTAGTTTAGCCAGAAAATGAACTTTCATGTTTTCACTCAATAATCGAGTTTTGGTAGGAAATACAAGTGATCACAGATTTCCATCCGTTTGGCCCTAGCTCTTCTAGTTTAGCCAGAAAATGGACTTTTATGTTTTCACTCAATAATCGAGTTTTGGTAGGAAATACAAGTGATCACAGATTTCCAGCCTTTTGGCCCTAGCTCTTCTAATTTAGCCAGAAAATGGACTTTTATGTTTTCACTCAATAATCGAGTTTTGGTAGGAAATACAAGTGATCACAGATTTCCATCCTTTTGGTCCCTAGCTCTTCTAGTTTAGCCAGAAAATGGACTTTTATGTTTTCACTCAATAATCGAGTTTTGGTAGGAAATACAAGTGATCACAGATTTCCATCCTTTTGGCCCTAGCTCTTCTAGTTTAGCCAGAAAATGGACTTTTATGTTTTCACTCAATAATCGAGTTTTGGTAGGAAATACAAGTGATCACAGATTTCCATCCTTTTGTCCCTAGCTCTTCTAGTTTAGCCAGAAAATGGACTTTTATGTTTTCACTCAATAATCGAGTTTTGGTAGGAAATACAAGTGATCACAGATTTCCATCCTTTTGTCCCTAGCTCTTCTAGTTTAGCCAGAAAATGGACTTTTATGTTTTCACTCAATAATCGAGTTTTGGTAGGAAATACAAGTGATCACAGATTTCCATCCTTTTGGCCCTAGCTCTTCTAGTTTAGCCAGAAAATGGACTTTTATGTTTTCACTTAATAATCGAGTTTTGTAAGAAATACAAGTGATCACAGATTTCCATCCTTTTGGCCCTAGCTCTTCTAGTTTAGCCAGAAAATGGACTTTTATGTTTTCACTAATAATCGAGTTTTGTAAGAAATACAAGTGATCACAGATTTCCATCCTTTTGTCCCTAGCTCTTCTAGTTTAGCCAGAAAATGGACTTTTATGTTTTCACTCAATAATCGAGTTTTGGTAGGAAATACAAGTGATCACAGACTTTCCATCCTTTTGGCCCTAGCTCTTCTAGTTTAGCCAGAAAATGGACTTTTATGTTTCACTTCAATAATCGAGTTTTGGTAGGAAATACAAGTGATCACAGATTTCCATCCTTTTGGCCCTAGCTCTTCTAGTTTAGCCAGAAAATGGACTTTTATGTTTTCACTCAATAATCGAGTTTTGGTAGGAAATACAAGTGATCACAGATTTCCATCCTTTTGGCCCTAGCTCTTCTAGTTTAGCCAGAAAATGGACTTTTATGTTTTCACTCAATAATCGAGTTTTGGTAGGAAATACAAGTGATCACAGATTTCCATCCTTTTGGCCCTAGCTCTTCTAGTTTAGCCAGAAAATGGACTTTTATGTTTTCACTTAATAATCGAGTTTTAGTAGGAAATACAAGTGATCACAGATTTCCATCCTTTTGTCCCTAGCTCTTCTAGTTTAGCCAGAAAATGGACTTTTATGTTTTCAAATAATAATCGAGTTTTGGTAGGAAATACAAGTGATCACAGATTTCCATCCTTTTGGCCCTAGCTCTTC
Source organism: Lucilia sericata (assembly GCF_015586225.1). NCBI lineage: Eukaryota > Metazoa > Arthropoda > Insecta > Diptera > Calliphoridae > Lucilia > Lucilia sericata. The sequence goes on along the minus strand of NW_023995402.1, from coordinate 14,127 downwards.
TAGTTTAGCCAGAAAATGGACTTTTATGTTTTCAATAATAATCGAGTTTTGTAAAGAAATACAAGTGATCACAGATTTCCATCCTTTTGGCCCTAGCTCTTCTAGTTTAGCCAGAAAATGGACTTTTATGTTTTCACTCAATAATCGAGTTTTGGTAGGAAATACAAGTGATCACAGATTTCCATCCTTTTGGCCCTAGCTCTTCTAGTTTAGCCAGAAAATGGACTTTTATGTTTTCACTAATAATCGAGTTTTGGTAGGAAATACAAGTGATCACAGATTTCCATCCTTTTGGCCCTAGCTCTTCTAGTTTAGCCAGAAAATGGACTTTTATGTTTTCACTCAATAATCGAGTTTTGTAAGAAATACAAGTGATCACAGATTTCCATCCTTTTGGCCCTAGCTCTTCTAGTTTAGCCAGAAAATGGACTTTTATGTTTTCACTCAATAATCGAGTTTTGGTAGGAAATACAAGTGATCACAGATTTCCATCCTTTTGGCCCTAGCTCTTCTAGTTTAGCCAGAAAATGGACTTTTATGTTTTCACTCAATAATCGAGTTTTGGTAGGAAATACAAGTGATCACAGATTTCCATCCTTTTGGCCCTAGCTCTTCTAGTTTAGCCAGAAAATGGACTTTTATGTTTTCACTTAATAATCGAGTTTTAGGTAGGAAATACAAGTGATCACAGATTTCCATCCTTTTGTCCCTAGCTCTTCTAGTTTAGCCAGAAAATGGACTTTTATGTTTTCAATAATAATCGAGTTTTGTAAAGAAATACAAGTGATCACAGATTTCCATCCTTTTGGCCCTAGCTCTTCTAGTTTAGCCAGAAAATGGACTTTCATGTTTTCACTCAATAATCGAGTTTTGGTAGGAAATACAAGTGATCACAGATTTCCATCCTTTTGTCCCTAGCTCTTCTAGTTTAGCCAGAAAATGGACTTTTATGTTTTCACTCAATAATCGAGTTTTGGTAGGAAATACAAGTGATCACAGATTTCCATCCTTTTGGCCCTAGCTCTTCTAGTTTAGCCAGAAAATGGACTTTTATGTTTTCACTCAATAATCGAGTTTTGGTAGGAAATACAAGTGATCACAGATTTCCATCCTTTTGGCCCTAGCTCTTCTAGTTTAGCCAGAAAATGGACTTTTATGTTTCACTCAATAATCGAGTTTTGGTAGGAAATACAAGTGATCACAGATTTCCATCCTTTTGGCCCTAGCTCTTCTAGTTTAGCCAGAAAATGGACTTTTATGTTTTCACTCAATAATCGAGTTTTGGTAGGAAATACAAGTGATCACAGATTTCCATCCTTTTGGCCCTAGCTCTTCTAGTTTAGCCAGAAAATGGACTTTTATGTTTTCACTCAATAATCGAGTTTTGGTAGGAAATACAAGTGATCACAGATTTCCATCCTTTGGCCCTAGCTCTTCTAGTTTAGCCAGAAAATGGACTTTTATGTTTTCACTAATAATCGAGTTTTGTAAGGAAATACAAGTGATCACAGATTTCCATCCTTTTGGCCCTAGCTCTTCTAGTTTAGCCAGAAAATGGACTTTTATGTTTTCACTCAATAATCGAGTTTTGGTAGGAAATACAAGTGATCACAGATTTCCATCCTTTTGGCCCTAGCTCTTCTAGTTTAGCCAGAAAATGGACTTTTATGTTTTCACTCAATAATCGAGTTTTGGTAGGAAATACAAGTGATCACAGATTTCCATCCTTTTGTCCCTAGCTCTTCTAGTTTAGCCAGAAAATGGACTTTTATGTTTTCACTTAATAATCGAGTTTTGGTAGGAAATACAAGTGATCACAGATTTCCATCCTTTTGGCCCTAGCTCTTCTAGTTTAGCCAGAAAATGGACTTTTATGTTTTCACTCAATAATCGAGTTTTGGTAGGAAATACAAGTGATCACAGATTTCCATCCTTTTGTCCCTAGCTCTTCTAGTTTAGCCAGAAAATGGACTTTTATGTTTTCACTCAATAATCGAGTTTTGGTAGGAAATACAAGTGATCACAGATTTCCATCCTTTTGGCCCTAGCTCTTCTAGTTTAGCCAGAAAATGGACTTTATGTTTTCACTCAATAATCGAGTTTTGGTAGGAAATACAAGTGATCACAGATTTCCATCCTTTTGGCCCTAGCTCTTCTAGTTTAGCCAGAAAATGGACTTTTATGTTTTCACTCAATAATCGAGTTTTGGTAAGGAAATACAAGTGATCACAGATTTCCATCCTTTTGGCCCTAGCTCTTCTATTTAGCCAGAAAATGGACTTTTATGTTTTCACTCAATAATCGAGTTTTGGTAGGAAATACAAGTGATCACAGATTTCCATCCTTTTGGCCCTAGCTCTTCTAGTTTAGCCAGAAAATGGACTTTTATGTTTTCACTAATAATCGAGTTTTGGTAAGGAAATACAAGTGATCACAGATTTCCATCCTTTTGTCCCTAGCTCTTCTAGTTTAGCCAGAAAATGGACTTTTATGTTTTCACTCAATAATCGAGTTTTGGTAGGAAATACAAGTGATCACAGATTTCCATCCTTTTGGCCCTAGCTCTTCTAGTTTAGCCAGAAAATGGACTTTTATGTTTTCACTCAATAATCGAGTTTTGGTAGGAAATACAAGTGATCACAGATTTCCATCCTTTTGGCCCTAGCTCTTCTAGTTTAGCCAGAAAATGGACTTTTATGTTTTCACTAATAATCGAGTTTTGGTAAGGAAATACAAGTGATCACAGATTTCCATCCTTTTGTCCCTAGCTCTTCTAGTTTAGCCAGAAAATGGACTTTTATGTTTTCACTCAATAATCGAGTTTTGGTAGGAAATACAAGTGATCACAGATTTCCATCCTTTTGTCCCTAGCTCTTCTAGTTTAGCCAGAAAATGGACTTTTATGTTTTCACTTAATAATCGAGTTTTGGTAAGAAATACAAGTGATCACAGATTTCCATCCTTTGGCCCTAGCTCTTCTAGTTTAGCCAGAAAATGGACTTTTATGTTTTCACTCAATAATCGAGTTTTGGTAGGAAATACAAGTGATCACAGATTTCCATCCTTTTGGCCCTAGCTCTTCTAGTTTAGCCAGAAAATGGACTTTTATGTTTTCATAATAATCGAGTTTTGGTAGGAAATACAAGTGATCACAGATTTCCATCCTTTTGGCCCTAGCTCTTCTAGTTTAGCCAAAAATGGACTTTTATGTTTTCACTCAATAATCGAGTTTTGGTAGGAAATACAAGTGATCACAGATTTCCATCCTTTTGGCCCTAGCTCTTCTAGTTTAGCCAGAAAATGGACTTTTATGTTTTCACTCAATAATCGAGTTTTGGTAGGAAATACAAGTGATCACAGATTTCCATCCTTTTGGCCCTAGCTCTTCTAGTTTAGCCAGAAAATGGACTTTTATGTTTTCACTCAATAATCGAGTTTTGGTAGGAAATACAAGTGATCACAGATTTCCATCCTTTTGGCCCTAGCTCTTCTAGTTTAGCCAGAAAATGGACTTTTATGTTTTCACTCAATAGGAAATACAAGTGATCACAGATTTCCATTTTTGGCCCTAGCTCTTCTAGTTTAGCCAGAAAATGGACTTTTATGTTTTCACTTAATAATCGAGTTTTGGTAGGAAATACAAGTGATCACAGATTTCCATCCTTTTGGCCCTAGCTCTTCTAGTTTAGCCAGAAAATGGACTTTTATGTTTTCACTCAATAATCGAGTTTTGGTAGGAAATACAAGTGATCACAGATTTCCATCCTTTTGGCCCTAGCTCTTCTAGTTTAGCCAGAAAATGGACTTTTATGTTTTCACTCAATAATCGAGTTTTGGTAGGAAATACAAGTGATCACAGATTTCCATCCTTTTGGCCCTAGCTCTTCTAGTTTAGCCAGAAAATGGACTTTTATGTTTTCACTTAATAATCGAGTTTTGGTAGGAAATACAAGTGATCACAGATTTCCATCCTTTTGGCCCTAGCTCTTCTAGTTTAGCCAGAAAATGGACTTTTATGTTTTCACTCAATAATCGAGTTTTGGTAGGAAATACAAGTGATCACAGATTTCCATCCTTTTGGCCCTAGCTCTTCTAGTTTAGCCAGAAAATGGACTTTTATGTTTTCACTCAATAATCGAGTTTTGGTAGGAAATACAAGTGATCACAGATTTCCATCCTTTTGGCCCTAGCTCTTCTAGTTTAGCCAGAAAATGGACTTTTATGTTTTCACTCAATAATCGAGTTTTGGTAGGAAATACAAGTGATCACAGATTTCCATCCTTTTGTCCCTAGCTCTTCTAGTTTAGCCAGAAAATGGACTTTTATGTTTTCACTCAATAATCGAGTTTTGGTAAGGAAATACAAGTGATCACAGATTTCCATCCTTTTGGCCCTAGCTCTTCTAGTTTAGCCAGAAAATGGACTTTTATGTTTTCACTCAATAATCGAGTTTTGGTAGGAAATACAAGTGATCACAGATTTCCATCCTTTTGGCCCTAGCTCTTCTAGTTTAGCCAGAAAATGGACTTTTATGTTTTCACTCAATAATCGAGTTTTGGTAGGAAATACAAGTGATCACAGATTTCCATCCTTTTGGCCCTAGCTCTTCTAGTTTAGCCAGAAAATGGACTTTTATGTTTTCACTCAATAATCGAGTTTTGGTAGGAAATACAAGTGATCACAGATTTCCATCCTTTTGTCCCTAGCTCTTCTAGTTTAGCCAGAAAATGGACTTTTATGTTTTCACTCAATAATCGAGTTTTGGTAGGAAATACAAGTGATCACAGATTTCCATCCTTTTGGCCCTAGCTCTTCTAGTTTAGCCAGAAAATGGACTTTTATGTTTTCACTTAATAATCGAGTTTTAGTAGGAAATACAAGTGATCACAGATTTCCATCCTTTTGGCCCTAGCTCTTCTAGTTTAGCCAGAAAATGGACTTTTATGTTTTCACTAATAATCGAGTTTTGGTAGGAAATACAAGTGATCACAGATTTCCATCCTTTTGGCCCTAGCTCTTCTAGTTTAGCCAGAAAATGGACTTTTATGTTTTCACTCAATAATCGAGTTTTGGTAGGAAATACAAGTGATCACAGATTTCCATCCTTTTGGCCCTAGCTCTTCTAGTTTAGCCAGAAAATGGACTTTTATGTTTTCACTAATAATCGAGTTTTGGTAAGAAATACAAGTGATCACAGATTTCCATCCTTTTGGCCCTAGCTCTTCTAGTTTAGCCAGAAAATGGACTTTTATGTTTTCACTAATAATCGAGTTTTGGTAGGAAATACAAGTGATCACAGATTTCCATCCTTTTGTCCCTAGCTCTTCTAGTTTAGCCAGAAAATGGACTTTTATGTTTTCACTCAATAATCGAGTTTTGGTAGGAAATACAAGTGATCACAGATTTCCATCCTTTTGGCCCTAGCTCTTCTAGTTTAGCCAGAAAATGGACTTTTATGTTTTCACTCAATAATCGAGTTTTGGTAGGAAATACAAGTGATCACAGATTTCCATCCTTTTGTCCCTAGCTCTTCTAGTTTAGCCAGAAAATGGACTTTTATGTTTTCACTCAATAATCGAGTTTTGGTAGGAAATACAAGTGATCACAGATTTCCATCCTTTTGGCCCTAGCTCTTCTAGTTTAGCCAGAAAATGGACTTTTATGTTTTCACTTAATAATCGAGTTTTGTAAGAAATACAAGTGATCACAGATTTCCATCCTTTTGTCCCTAGCTCTTCTAGTTTAGCCAGAAAATGGACTTTTATGTTTTCACTCAATAATCGAGTTTTGGTAGGAAATACAAGTGATCACAGATTTCCATCCTTTTGTCCCTAGCTCTTCTAGTTTAGCCAGAAAATGGACTTTTATGTTTTCACTTAATAATCGAGTTTTGGTAAGAAATACAAGTGATCACAGATTTCCATCCTTTTGGCCCTAGCTCTTCTAGTTTAGCCAGAAAATGGACTTTTATGTTTTCACTTCAATAATCGAGTTTTGGTAGGAAATACAAGTGATCACAGATTTCCATCCTTTTGTCCCTAGCTCTTCTAGTTTAGCCAGAAAATGGACTTTTATGTTTTCACTCAATAATCGAGTTTTGGTAGGAAATACAAGTGATCACAGATTTCCATCCTTTTGGCCCTAGCTCTTCTAGTTTAGCCAGAAAATGGACTTTTATGTTTTCACTCAATAATCGAGTTTTGGTAGGAAATACAAGTGATCACAGATTTCCATCCTTTTGGCCCTAGCTCTTCTAGTTTAGCCAGAAAATGGACTTTTATGTTTTCACTTAATAATCGAGTTTTGGTAGGAAATACAAGTGATCACAGATTTCCATCCTTTTGGCCCTAGCTCTTCTAGTTTAGCCAGAAATGGACTTTATGTTTTCACTCAATAATCGAGTTTTGGTAGGAAATACAAGTGATCACAGATTTCCATCCTTTTGGCCCTAGCTCTTCTAGTTTAGCCAGAAAATGGACTTTTATGTTTTCACTCAATAATCGAGTTTTGGTAGGAAATACAAGTGATCACAGATTTCCATCCTTTTGGCCCTAGCTCTTCTAGTTTAGCCAGAAAATGGACTTTTATGTTTTCACTTAATAATCGAGTTTTGGTAGGAAATACAAGTGATCACAGATTTCCATCCTTTTGGCCCTAGCTCTTCTAGTTTAGCCAGAAAATGGACTTTTATGTTTTCACTCAATAATCGAGTTTTGGTAGGAAATACAAGTGATCACAGATTTCCATCCTTTTGGCCCTAGCTCTTCTAGTTTAGCCAGAAAATGGACTTTTATGTTTTCACTCAATAATCGAGTTTTGGTAGGAAATACAAGTGATCACAGATTTCCATCCTTTTGGCCCTAGCTCTTCTAGTTTAGCCAGAAAATGGACTTTTATGTTTTCACTCAATAATCGAGTTTTGGTAGGAAATACAAGTGATCACAGATTTCCATCCTTTTGGCCCTAGCTCTTCTAGTTTAGCCAGAAAATGGACTTTTATGTTTTCACTAATAATCGAGTTTTGGTAGGAAATACAAGTGATCACAGATTTCCATCCTTTTGGCCCTAGCTCTTCTAGTTTAGCCAGAAAATGGACTTTTATGTTTTCACTCAATAATCGAGTTTTGGTAGGAAATACAAGTGATCACAGATTTCCATCCTTTTGCCCTAGCTCTTCTAGTTTAGCCAGAAAATGGACTTTTATGTTTTCACTAATAATCGAGTTTTGGTAGGAAATACAAGTGATCACAGATTTCCATCCTTTTGGCCCTAGCTCTTCTAGTTTAGCCAGAAAATGGACTTTTATGTTTTCACTAATAATCGAGTTTTGGTAGGAAATACAAGTGATCACAGATTTCCATCCTTTTGGCCCTAGCTCTTCTAGTTTAGCCAGAAAATGGACTTTTATGTTTTCACTCAATAATCGAGTTTTGGTAGGAAATACAAGTGATCACAGATTTCCATCCTTTTCCCTAGCTCTTCTAGTTTAGCCAGAAAATGGACTTTTATGTTTTCACTCAATAATCGAGTTTGGTAGGAAAGAAATAGTGATCACAGATTTCCATCCTTTTGGCCCTAGCTCTTCTATTTAGCCAGAAAATGGACTTTTATGTTTTCACTCAATAATCGAGTTTTGGTAGGAAATACAAGTGATCACAGATTTCCATCCTTTTGGCCCTAGCTCTTCTAGTTTAGCCAGAAAATGGACTTTTATGTTTTCACTAATAATCGAGTTTTGTAAGAAATACAAGTGATCACAGATTTCCATCCTTTTGGCCCTAGCTCTTCTAGTTTAGCCAGAAAATGGACTTTTATGTTTTCACTCAATAATCGAGTTTTGGTAGGAAATACAAGTGATCACAGATTTCCATCCTTTTGGCCCTAGCTCTTCTAGTTTAGCCAGAAAATGGACTTTTATGTTTTCACTTAATAATCGAGTTTTGTAAGAAATACAAGTGATCACAGATTTCCATCCTTTTGGCCCTAGCTCTTCTAGTTTAGCCAGAAAATGGACTTTTATGTTTTCACTCAATAATCGAGTTTTGGTAGGAAATACAAGTGATCACAGATTTCCATCCTTTTGGCCCTAGCTCTTCTAGTTTAGCCAGAAAATGGACTTTTATGTTTTCACTCAATAATCGAGTTTTGGTAGGAAATACAAGTGATCACAGATTTCCATCCTTTTGGCCCTAGCTCTTCTAGTTTAGCCAGAAAATGGACTTTTATGTTTTCACTCAATAATCGAGTTTTGGTAAGGAAATACAAGTGATCACAGATTTCCATCCTTTTGGCCCTAGCTCTTCTAGTTTAGCCAGAAAATGGACTTTTATGTTTTCACTCAATAATCGAGTTTTGGTAAGAAATACAAGTGATCACAGATTTCCATCCTTTTGGCCCTAGCTCTTCTAGTTTAGCCAGAAAATGGACTTTTATGTTTTCACTCAATAATCGAGTTTTGGTAGGAAATACAAGTGATCACAGATTTCCATCCTTTTGGCCCTAGCTCTTCTAGTTTAGCCAGAAAATGGACTTTTATGTTTTCACTAATAATCGAGTTTTGGTAAGAAATACAAGTGATCACAGATTTCCATCCTTTTGGCCCTAGCTCTTCTAGTTTAGCCAGAAAATGGACTTTTATGTTTTCACTCAATAATCGAGTTTTGGTAGGAAATACAAGTGATCACAGATTTCCATCCTTTTGGCCCTAGCTCTTCTAGTTTAGCCAGAAAATGGACTTTTATGTTTTCACTCAATAATCGAGTTTTGGTAGGAAATACAAGTGATCACAGATTTCCATCCTTTTGGCCCTAGCTCTTCTAGTTTAGCCAGAAAATGGACTTTTATGTTTTCACTAATAATCGAGTTTTGGTAGGAAATACAAGTGATCACAGATTTCCATCCTTTTGGCCCTAGCTCTTCTAGTTTAGCCAGAAAATGGACTTTTATGTTTTCACTCAATAATCGAGTTTTGGTAGGAAATACAAGTGATCACAGATTTCCATCCTTTTGGCCCTAGCTCTTCTAGTTTAGCCAGAAAATGGACTTTTATGTTTTCACTAATAATCGAGTTTTGGTAAGAAATACAAGTGATCACAGATTTCCATCCTTTTGGCCCTAGCTCTTCTAGTTTAGCCAGAAAATGGACTTTTATGTTTTCACTCAATAATCGAGTTTTGGTAGGAAATACAAGTGATCACAGATTTCCATCCTTTTGGCCCTAGCTCTTCTAGTTTAGCCAGAAAATGGACTTTTATGTTTTCACTTAATAATCGAGTTTTGGTAGGAAATACAAGTGATCACAGATTTCCATCCTTTTGGCCCTAGCTCTTCTAGTTTAGCCAGAAAATGGACTTTTATGTTTTCACTAATAATCGAGTTTTGTAAAGAAATACAAGTGATCACAGATTTCCATCCTTTTGGCCCTAGCTCTTCTAGTTTAGCCAGAAAATGGACTTTTATGTTTTCACTCAATAATCGAGTTTTGGTAGGAAATACAAGTGATCACAGATTTCCATCCTTTTGGCCCTAGCTCTTCTAGTTTAGCCAGAAAATGGACTTTTATGTTTTCACTCAATAATCGAGTTTTGGTAGGAAATACAAGTGATCACAGATTTCCATCCTTTTGGCCCTAGCTCTTCTAGTTTAGCCAGAAAATGGACTTTTATGTTTTCACTCAATAATCGAGTTTTGGTAGGAAATACAAGTGATCACAGATTTCCATCCTTTTGGCCCTAGCTCTTCTAGTTTAGCCAGAAAATGGACTTTTATGTTTTCACTCAATAATCGAGTTTTGGTAGGAAATACAAGTGATCACAGATTTCCATCCTTTTGGCCCTAGCTCTTCTAGTTTAGCCAGAAAATGGACTTTTATGTTTTCACTCAATAATCGAGTTTTGGTAGGAAATACAAGTGATCACAGATTTCCATCCTTTTGGCCCTAGCTCTTCTAGTTTAGCCAGAAAATGGACTTTTATGTTTTCACTCAATAATCGAGTTTTGGTAGGAAATACAAGTGATCACAGATTTCCATCCTTTTGGCCCTAGCTCTTCTAGTTTAGCCAGAAAATGGACTTTTATGTTTTCACTCAATAATCGAGTTTTGGTAGGAAATACAAGTGATCACAGATTTCCATCCTTTTGGCCCTAGCTCTTCTAGTTTAGCCAGAAAATGGACTTTTATGTTTTCACTCAATAATCGAGTTTTGGTAGGAAATACAAGTGATCACAGATTTCCATCCTTTTGTCCCTAGCTCTTCTAGTTTAGCCAGAAAATGGACTTTTATGTTTTCACTCAATAATCGAGTTTTGTAGGAAATACAAGTGATCACAGATTTCCATCCTTTTGGCCCTAGCTCTTCTAGTTTAGCCAGAAAATGGACTTTTATGTTTTCACTCAATAATCGAGTTTTGGTAGGAAATACAAGTGATCACAGATTTCCATCCTTTTGGCCCTAGCTCTTCTAGTTTAGCCAGAAAATGGACTTTTATGTTTTCAATAATAATCGAGTTTTGTAAGAAATACAAGTGATCACAGATTTCCATCCTTTTTGGCCCTAGCTCTTCTAGTTTAGCCAGAAAATGGACTTTTATGTTTTCACTCAATAATCGAGTTTTGGTAGGAAATACAAGTGATCACAGATTTCCATCCTTTTGTCCCTAGCTCTTCTAGTTTAGCCAGAAAATGGACTTTTATGTTTTCACTCAATAATCGAGTTTTGGTAGGAAATACAAGTGATCACAGATTTCCATCCTTTTGTCCCTAGCTCTTCTAGTTTAGCCAGAAAATGGACTTTTGTGTTTTCACTTAATAATCGAGTTTTGTAAAGAAATACAAGTGATCACAGATTTCCATCCTTTTGGCCCCTAGCTCTTCTAGTTTAGCCAGAAAATGGACTTTTATGTTTTCACTCAATAATCGAGTTTTGGTAGGAAATACAAGTGATCACAGATTTCCATCCTTTTGTCCCTAGCTCTTCTAATTTAGCCAGAAAATGGACTTTTATGTTTTCACTCAATAATCGAGTTTTGGTAGGAAATACAAGTGATCACAGATTTCCATCCTTTGGCCCTAGCTCTTCTAGTTTAGCCAGAAAATGGACTTTATGTTTTCACTCAATAATCGAGTTTTGGTAGGAAATACAAGTGATCACAGATTCCATCCTTTTGGCCCTAGCTCTTTAGTTTAGCCAGAAAATGGACTTTTGTTTTCACTTAATAATCGAGTTTTGGTAGAAATACAAGTGATCACAGATTTCCATCCTTTTGGCCCTAGCTCTTCTAGTTTAGCCAGAAAATGGACTTTTATGTTTTCACTCAATAATCGAGTTTTGGTAGGAAATACAAGTGATCACAGATTTCCATCCTTTTGGCCCTAGCTCTTCTAGTTTAGCCAGAAAATGGACTTTTATGTTTTCACTTAATAATCGAGTTTTGGTAAGAAATACAAGTGATCACAGATTTCCATCCTTTTGGCCCTAGCTCTTCTAGTTTAGCCAGAAAATGGACTTTTATGTTTTCACTCAATAATCGAGTTTTGGTAGGAAATACAAGTGATCACAGATTTCCATCCTTTTGGCCCTAGCTCTTCTAGTTTAGCCAGAAAATGGACTTTTATGTTTTCACTCAATAATCGAGTTTTGGTAGGAAATACAAGTGATCACAGATTTCCATCCTTTTGGCCCTAGCTCTTCTAGTTTAGCCAGAAAATGGACTTTTATGTTTTCAATAATAATCGAGTTTTGTAAGAAATACAAGTGATCACAGATTTCCATCCCTTTTGGCCCTAGCTCTTCTAGTTTAGCCAGAAAATGGACTTTTATGTTTTCACTCAATAATCGAGTTTTGGTAGGAAATACAAGTGATCACAGATTTCCATCCTTTTGGCCCTAGCTCTTCTAGTTTAGCCAGAAAATGGACTTTTATGTTTTCACTTAATAATCGAGTTTTGGTAAGAAATACAAGTGATCACAGATTTCCATCCTTTTGGCCCTAGCTCTTCTAGTTTAGCCAGAAAATGGACTTTTATGTTTTCACTCAATAATCGAGTTTTGGTAGGAAATACAAGTGATCACAGATTTCCATCCTTTTGGCCCTAGCTCTTCTAGTTTAGCCAGAAAATGGACTTTTATGTTTTCACTCAATAATCGAGTTTTGGTAGGAAATACAAGTGATCACAGATTTCCATCCTTTTGGCCCTAGCTCTTCTAGTTTAGCCAGAAAATGGACTTTTATGTTTTCACTTCAATAATCGAGTTTTGTAAGAAATACAAGTGATCACAGATTTCCATCCTTTTGGCCCTAGCTCTTCTAGTTTAGCCAGAAAATGGACTTTTATGTTTTCACTCAATAATCGAGTTTTGGTAGGAAATACAAGTGATCACAGATTTCCATCCTTTTGGCCCTAGCTCTTCTAGTTTAGCCAGAAAATGGACTTTTATGTTTTCACTCAATAATCGAGTTTGGTAGGAAATACAAGTGATCACAGATTTCCATCCTTTTGGCCCTAGCTCTTCTAGTTTAGCCAGAAAATGGACTTTATGTTTCACTAATAATCGAGTTTTGTAGAAATACAATGATCACAGACTTCCAGCCTTTTGGCCCTAGCTCTTCTAATTTTAGCCAGAAAATGGACTTTTATGTTTTCACTTAATAATCGAGTTTTGGTAGGAAATACAAGTGATCACAGATTTCCATCCTTTTGGCCCTAGCTCTTCTAGTTTAGCCAGATAATGGACTTTCATGTTTTCACTCAATAATCGAGTTTTGGTAGGAAATACAAGTGATCACAGATTCCATCCTTTTGGCCCTAGCTCTTCTAGTTTAGCCAGAAAATGGACTTTTATGTTTTCACTCAATAATCGAGTTTTGGTAGGAATACAAGTGATCACAGATTTCCATCCTTTTGGCCCTAGCTCTTCCTAGTTTAGCCAGAAAATGGACTTTTATTGTTTTCACTTAATAATCGGTAGTTTTTGTAAGAAATACAAGTGATCACAGATTTCCATCCTTTTGGCCCTAGCTCTTCTAGTTTAGCCAGAAAATGGACTTTTATGTTTTCACTCAATAATCGAGTTTGGTAGGAAATACAAGTGATCACAGATTTCCATCCTTTTGGCCCTAGCTCTTCTAGTTTAGCCAGAAAATGGACTTTTATGTTTTCACTCACTAATCGAGTTTTGTAGGAAATACAAGTGATCACAGATTTCCATCCTTTTGGCCCTAGCTCTTCTAGTTTAGCCAGAAAATGGACTTTTATGTTTTCACTCAATAATCGAGTTTTGGTAGGAAATACAAGTGATCACAGATTTCCATCCTTTTGGCCCTAGCTCTTCTAGTTTAGCCAGAAATGGACTTTTATGTTTTCACTCAATAATCGAGTTTTGGTAGAAATACAAGTGATCACAGATTTCCATCCTTTTGTCCTAGCTCTTCTAGTTTAGCCAGAAAATGGACTTTTATGTTTTCACTCTAATAATCGAGTTTTGGTAGGAAATACAAGTGATCACAGATTTCCATCCTTTTGGCCCTAGCTCTTCTAGTTTAGCCAGAAAATGGACTTTTATGTTTTCACTCAATAATCGAGTTTTGGTAGAGAATACAAGTGATCACAGATTTCCATCCCTTTGGTCCCTAGCTCTTCTAGTTTAGCCAGAAAATGGACCTTTTATGTTTTCAATCAAAAGCGCGTTTTGGTATGAAATACAAGTGATCAACAAGATTTCCATCCTTTGGGCCCTAGCTCTTCTAGTTTAGCCAGAAAATGGACTTTTATGTTTTTCACTTCAATAATCTTGAGTTTGATAAGAAATACAAGTGATCAACAAGATTTTCCATCCTTTTGCCCCTAGCTCATTCTAGTTTTAGCCAGAAAAATGGATATTTTAATTTTTTCGCTTCAATAACTCAGAGTTTGGTATGAATTACAAGTTGATCACAGATTTTCCATCCTTTTGGCCCTAGCTCTTCTAGTTTAGCCAGATTTAGAAATTGGACTTTTATGTTTTCACTTCAATTAATAGTAAGTCTTTGGTAATGAAATACAAGCTGATCACAGATTTTCCATCCTTTTGGCCCTCTGCTCTTCTAGTTTAGCCAGAAAATGGACCTTTATGTTTTCACTCAATAATC
>NW_023995401.1:45000-116941 GCF_015586225.1 Lucilia sericata | reverse complement strand
ATCATTGTTGTTATTATTTTGTTCATATGACCGTTAGGATTTTTATATTGTTCTTTTTATTCCCTTTTGTTCTTACTTGTTTACGAACTAAACGTACTTTGTCCCTAAATTCTACTGCAGTATTTTCGTTAAGTTTTTTGTTTGTTTGGAATGTAACAGTTAGTAAATATACATAACAGAAAGAAATTTGTAGGCTCAGTATTTACTGGCTTTAATATTAAAGTTTAGTTTGTTGGGGACAAAGACTGCGGTAAGTGGTTCATATTTATATAAATATTATTTTTGTAATAATTTAAAATTTTTATTAGAAATAAACGTTTACACCCTTGCATCATAATTTTAAACAAATTTGTGGTTCTTTTTGGGTGTTTATTAAACTCGCTGTCCTCAACATAAGGCTCAAGTCGCAGCCAGCGACACATGTCATTGATAATGCTGCATTTGTTGTTTATTCACCATACATGGCATATGTTTCATTATCATCATAGTCCTTTTTTTTTTGTTGTACTTCATGCTTCCGGTCTCCCAGGTGGCCTCAGGGCAAATGTATAAAGCTTTCTTTAAAATTATTTTCTGTTTTTGTGTATTCATATGGGGCTTATAGTTGTCTAGGTTCGCTTTAATAGTTGTCGTATGAAAGTCAGTATGCGGCAGGTCGGAATCATTAGATAAAGTTACGGTACGTGTTTTATTCGTTGTCGTTGAAATTCGTAACGAAACGAGACAACTCATGAGCAGCATCAATACTAAATTCCGAATTTTGTAATTATTTTCTGTTATTATGATTTTCGTAAGTTTCGGTAACACTGTTTTAGTTTGTTTAAAAAGAAATTTATAAAGAATTTTAAACAATATGGATATTCAGAACACCCGGTAAATTCATATTTTTGATCCGATTGTATAAACATACCTTTTGAATAGTGACATACTAAAAACGATCTGTCTTGGTAGAGCTCTTTTCCATGATCTGGATTGTCTCAGAGATACGTCACTAGTAAACATGATTGCTTTTATTAGATGAACAGGCTGGTTTTCACGTAGAACGAACCAAGTTGTCAACGAAATAAGGGAGGGAAACCATTCTTTCAATATTAGGGAATGGCAGTTCTAAGGGTATCACGGGGGACAAGGCCTCCGAGAAAACTCGCTTACTAGCGAGCAACCCACCTAACCTAACCTAAAAACTACACCAGCCCGCTGCAGTGGGTACTTAAACCATTTAGGATTTTCAAAGAATGCAAAATGATGTATGATTGTAGGTTAACTATCATATAAAGCATGTCCCAAACATAACATCTGATAGAAGAAATAAAAGAAAATTTTAAGCACACGATGAAATTAAAACAAAAGATTTTAAAACATAAATTATTTCACAAAATCTTTGCCCATAATACAGCCCAACAAATGTTTAACCCAGACACCAAAGCTTTGCAAAGTATACTTGTGTAAAGGTTTGAGCAAAGCATCCAAATCTAGCCCATCTTGTGTTGCCACTAATTATTTCCATTTGTTGATTAGTATACGAAGTTGTACTCATTTTCCTGTTCATGTTCTTTTGAAGTAACACTAGTTTTGGTATTAAATTATGTATTGTCCAGTCTCCTAGGTAATTGAATATTTCATGCAGTACATGTTATCTAATTCTATAGTTTGGTTGTAATTCCTTTGATTGTTTGTTTATATTATCCTTTAGATTTTAACATAATTCATAATAATATTTTGTGTCTTGACTTTGTATAAAGAAAACAACATCGATAGGTGGTGCTGGAAAAATGTAGAAAATTGTTAAGATTATTGTTAGTTTGTCGTTAAAGTGACACACATCGTTTATTTACTACAAAACTTATGGAAAGGATAGTTTAACAAACACTTATTCAATGAGGTTGTAGATATATAGAGACTCAACTTGTTTGGAATATATAAATATGAATTAAGTTCTCTTTTCGGATCACATAAGACATGTGTATATAGTGCTGATGGAATTTTCGATCCTTATATCTCCTTTTGTAGATCTTCTCAATGTTTATTTATATTTGAAATTTCATCAGATTCTTAACCACTGTGTGTTGTATGATAGTGTTATATGTTAACTAACACAGGCCAACAAAACTTTAAAACCCAGTGATACATTTCTACAGGATTAAGCTACGCTAAATCCTACTAACTACAAAATTAGCTATTTATCCAGATTTTTCAGATATCTCAGCAAACTACACTCTGATCATAGCGTAAAAATGTGCTGACCTGTGTAATTTAAAACAAACTTGCACAAGAATGCAAATTATTTAACTAAATGTAAGATGAGTGTGTGTGAATAGAACAATAAAGTTAATCAAGAATGAATAAACAATTACAATTGATTATTGACGATTGTTTATTTTCAATATGAATAAATATCATTTGTATAGAAATAATAAACAAATATTTAAATTAAGGTGGGTCAATTGACAATTACCCAGTTATTTCTGTTAGTTGTTGCAATTTACTTTTCATGTAGGCTCTTAAAGTGGGTATAACTGGGGTTAATAAAAACGTCACATAATATGAGCTACCATACCCAACTATATTGACTTATTTGTTTTGTCTAGTATTTGTCTTGTAAATTGTCACTGTGCCAATAAATTGACGGCAACAATTAAAATTTATAATTTTATTTATTCCTTTGATATGCAAGTTGACATTGAAATTTTGCATTCTTTGTCTTTGTAAAAAATATATTGTTATATTTTATTTTTGGATTTTTATTATACAACACGTGTTTCTCATCTAAGTAATTCATTTGGTGCAAAGCTTTATGATCCGTTTCTATTGATGCACCTACAACAACTGTTTCTAAATATTTCGTTTGAAGACACAATTTACATGAATTCAGTTTCACTCATTGTAGTTGGAGTTTTTCGTTTATTGCGCATAAACAAATATTTTGTGATTTTATGAATGAAAATATACACACACATATATAAGTATACCTTTGACTTGTTTACATGAAAGTTATGTGACTAAAGTCATATTGCCAATATTCAGTTTTATCATATTCATTGTATAAGTGTCATCAACAAATGTTATGAAAGGTTATAATTTTTTATTTTTTAAGATTTTTATAAATTTGTTTCAATTGTGTGTTTTTGTTTTCTTATTTACTTTCAACGGAGCGTATACTCATTGAAATTGTGTGTGTAAATTATTCATACGACCCGTAGACTATAAAACATTTGCATACTTGGTATATGTGAATCACGATGGAAAAATTAATATTCGGTTTTAGTTTTTAATAGACAAAATAGATTCTAAATACAAAACCTTAAAATTGAAGATGTAATACTTATTATTTATTTGAATTATTAAATAAAATTTATTTATTTCTTTTATTTATAGAAAATTCTTACAGAATACTTAATTCAATTAATTAATTCTTCAATATAAATAAATTTGAGTAAATTTAGTTTTTAACGTGCTAAATATTTAATTAAATTTTGAATAATATTAAATATATTATTGGGAATAAGCTAGTTTCTATGCGCATTTCGCCGGTTGCTTAAGCCAGCTCGCCAGGAAACCTTTCCCAACTTTTTAGAAAGACTAGAAACGTTTATAGTATATTATTTTTATAATTTTTTTTTTAAATATTAAGGTAAAAATATATTTTAAGACGAACTAAGTTACCAAATAGAAGAGTAATTAGTATATAAGATATGAAAAAAACACATATATAAATCCAAAGTGATAAAAAAATCAGATAAAATATAAAAGTGAATAATCTGATGTACTTTACAAATTAAAGACTTATTTTTCAGAAAAAACAAAATCCTTTCTAATTGCAGGCAGCACATACTATACAAAACATTTTGTATCTAGATAAACAAGACCTGTATATTTGTCTTCTGATGAGGATTATTTTAATTAATATGAGAAAGAAATACATACACGCAGAGAAAAAACATGGTTGTGGTAACCATGTTCTAAGAGCAACATATTATGGTTAAAATTATGATTGTAGTCTTAACATAATATCGTTATTGTAAAAAATTTTAAATGTCATATTATGATTAAATACCGTTAAAATATTTCATCATAATATTTTTCTATTTATCATAATAATATTGTTATACATGATCATATGATGATCCAATGTGTTCAAAATTTCGTTTAAAAATATGTATCGAAATCAAAATAAATTTTACTGAATCAGTAAAATTACAGTTTCTAAAAAAAGTAAATATATATATATATATATATATATATATATATATATATATATATATATATATAAAGATAACATACTTACAATACTTAACACACTTCGCAAATTTCAATTTGATTCACAAAAACATAACTACATTATCCTATGCAAACTGAAATACTTATACATTTAATGCTATAAACCAAATGAGAATTATTTCAACTCATTTTATTGCCGCGTAAAAAACACACACGAAAAAGTTGTTTTGTTGTTGTATTAATTTGTTGATGTATCAGCAGACATATAACAACATAACATATAATGGTTATTTATAACAACATAACATACAATGGTTATATAACATAACATATTATGGTTATTTGCAAGTTTAAATGGTTGTTAATAACAGAATAGGTTTTCCTTTTTATCAGTATTTAGTTGTTGTAAAAATAATTATGATTCAGTGAATTATACTCAATTTTATAATTGCCTGGAACATGAAAATGTTTACAGTAACTAAAATATTGTTAAAATCTAAATAAAATAAAAATTATATGTTTTTGAAAACAATATATTGTTACAGTAAGCATGGGATAGTTGCAGTAACCATTTTTCTCTGCGTGTATGTATATAGACATACACATGTATACAAATATGTATTTCTAGAAGTAAATAATTATCCTTTGGAGTTCTACTTTACTCTTCTTTACTCATTATCTTCTTTTAAATTAGATAAAATAAATCTACATATGCAGCAAAATGAGACCTCCTTCTGGTGTTGATGACACACTTATATGTACACAATTTAAGTAAATGTTAAGGGTTTAAAATTTAAGTAAATGTTAAGGGTTTTGAAATAATTAGACTAATTTTAATACTTTTGATATCTTCTTATTTTGATCCAATCTTTCATAACACGGTATTCTACTAGATTTTGTGTTATTTTCAAATACTTACAGTGTTATTGTTTTCAACATGAGAAATCTGACGGAAATGATGATGATATTAAATGCTCAAAACACTTAGATGTTGTGAAAATAATTAAATAAATATTCAATGTGGTTTTGTAGCCGAGAAGATTTATGAACTTGCCATTTTTTAAAAGGAACTTATATCACCAAATTATATCGTTAGCAACTATTTTGTCACAAGAGTATATTTGCTCGATCACTAGAACTTTTCGGCCTTTTATGGATGTATAGCCTAACTTCTAGGTATTCATGTATTGCAGTCAGATGTTATTATATCAGTCAGTTATCAAGAGTCATTGCAAATTTGGAAACCATGTAATGCGCATAAGCCTTGGTTATAATTCCTTCTGTAGAAGTGGACAAAATGAAGATGAAGAGGAAAATGTAAATCATGTTTAGTGCAATTGTCAGAGGGAATTACAACCTTATATATACCCTCCATCAATATTGAGGGTAGGGGAGGATATTAGAAGAAAATAAATAGATTATATCTAACTTATGTAAATCTATACTACAACTAGTATTGAGTTAAAGAAAACGTCATACGAACATAAACATTAAGAAATTTAAATTTTTTGCATGCCATATTTTCACCAGCTTCCTTGCTCTAGGGATGTTTGTTATATGTTCGAAAAAATGCACTCATATATCACATTGATTTTTCTGAAAATCCCAAATGGTTTCGCTATCGAATGCCTCATGCTAGTGCGCATTTAATATGACATTCACTGACATTATTCAAAAGGTATGTTTGCACAGTGGTGTGTATTCAACTTATTTATCTAAAAATGTTTTCATCTTTAAATTTATTTACAATAATTTTAAGATTTCTCCGTAAGTTTACGCTGAAAGTTTTATTTGTCACTAGATATTATTTTATATGTTCTATCGCACAGAGAAAACAGATTCGTTGTGATAACCGAATTTGTTTCCAATCGAATTCAGTCGGTTCTCACAACTATCCCATAATTCGATTGTAACTACTGTAAAATTCGGTTCCTGTTACTGAATATATGGTGTAGACAACTATTTTAAATTATTTTTCGATAATCTGGATCGAAATTATCGGTATTTGGAACTGAAATATTATTTATTAAAACCAATTTGTGTATTATGTTTATTTGAAAATATATTTTATTTTGTTTAAAATAATTACAATAAAATATAAATATAAATGTACATTTACAAACCTACAAAACTTATTACTATAAAATAGTCACTTTTCTTCTCTAGTTTTGAGATATTGACGGTGAAAGCTATGTTTATGTACCAGGGATTTTACTCGTAATTCAGTCCAACATTTCCAAAGGAACACTAACATACCACGCTTTTCCGCTGCTGTAAAATTATTAAAGATTATAGAAAAATAACACAAAATAGATGTTAAGATATAAAATAGACTAAACTTACCTTTTCTATCCCATTTTTCCGTATTAATTTACATTTAATTGTTATTAGTTTTATTATTCAATTACAAAATCGTTTTATTTTATTTATTTTTGTATACGTCAAATATAATTACCAATTGATCGGTTGTGAACATCGAATTTGGTTCCTTTAACCGTAATTAAATTTTAAATAATTTTATAAGTTGATAATTGGTTGCAGTAGTCAATATTTTTTACTTTCTACTGTTTTTCGGTTACAGAGACTAATATTTGATGTTCTTACATTTTAATCCTAAATAAAGTCGGCTGCATTTGCTGAATTCACAAATGAATTTAATAACCAATAGAATTCAGTTCAAATTATTGATTTGGAAATTGTTACAACCACAATTCGATTAATATTATGGTTTTTTAATTCTGAATATAGAAAATCAGTTAATTATACAGTTTTTCAATAACATCTATACAATTTTAATTAATTTAACTAAATATTTATCATGGTAACCGATTTCCAATCGATCTGTTTTCTGTGTGCGGTTATTCACAAAATTTTGATTCAACGCTATGTATATCAGGCTATTTGGGTGATAAAATTTTCATAAAATTTATATATGCATCTGAGCGTTATTTGTGCTGCAGTGTCAACATATGATTACTACTATGATTTCGAAAAGCTGCAGTGATTTATGTGTGTTTGTTTTTCATTCTGTTTTTCCATTTTTACCTGCTGGTTATATACATGTGTAGGTATGTTACTGTCATTAAATTTACACAAAAATAAGTTGCCCAACTTGTAGGGAAATATATAAAGATTGGCGTCTAAAAACATACGTAAACAATAAACAGGAAGGCATATGATTCTACCATACACCACTATAGTTGGAAAGGCATTATGGGTTTACCTTTCGCACGAGTGTTGAGTATTATTGAAATCGGGCTATTATTTCACCTCGTCCTTATACAACCAAACCCACTAAATTGGACTATGAATCTCATAATTATTTTAAATATATAAATAACTCCACTAAAATATGCAGAAATACGTTTTATTTAAGTCCTAACTGTAATGATCATGCTTCATTTGATCCTAGCCCTTATATAAAAAATCTTATTAGAAAATAACTAGAACGTTCATAACTAACACATAAGTATCACTATGGAATTCGATATAAATAACTTTTATGGAAACTTAGTCTATTTTTTGTAATGTCAAATCCAAATAAATACACCTCTGCTCCCATCCCTTGCCAGTGTCTATGTTGCAAATCAAACCCACGACCTATAGTCTGGCAGACTAAAATACTAACTACTAACCTGCTTCCGTTAGGTTAGCAACATTACAAGTTGATATACCGAAAAGTGATAAAGATCTTATCCTTGGAACATTATACTTATGGTTTACACTGATATCTGGTCTTTCTCTTTTAAACACAACCCAAAATTGCACGTCAAATTAATACTATTTTAAATCTTTACTATTTTTATTCTCTGTAAAGGTTTTTCATATTTTCTTATGATATGGCAAATATTCCAATTTTCGAATATATCAAAGACGGATTTTTATTAAATTTATTCAGAATTTTTTCCTTTAAGTACATGTAAAATAAAATAAAGTAAAAAATATTTCATTATCTTTCGTGAGATGACATATTATGAGATGACATACATTTTATTTATATTCATTATCTTAAGATGAAAAATATGAAGAGAAATTGTTAAAAAGTTTTTGAAGTATATTATGGAATTTCACGACTCTTAAAATTTTACTTATGTTTATTTATCAGGAATTGTTGGAAAAATACTCTTTGGGTATGTGTGTCACATGTGAAGAAATTGATTTCTCTGTCATCTTACTTTTTTTTTAGCGAATTACGAAAAATTTTGATAATTTTTTTAGCTTCAGAAAATCTTATTGCAGATTGTATCGAATCGAACATTTTGTAAAAAGAATTAGTTGAGAATAGCTATTTTTTGTAGTGCCACTTAAAACAAAGCACATTTACCAAAATTATTATCAAAATTGTTTAAAGATCCATCATTAAACCACCATTTTCAATTCCAAGGCTCAAACATAAATACTTAAAGGAAAACTTTGAAATAGAATAAAATTGCTGTTTTTCTTTTCATAAATGACTTGATGTAAAAGTTTGCAAATAGCTCTTTATTAACAGAAACAAAATAATAATAGAATCTCTGTTATATTTGTTTCAAGTAAATAAAAATGTTTTATGTCTGCTATTGAAATTATATACAGGTGTATATTTGCTAGCTTGTCTCTTTTATCACGAGTTTTACTTATTATATGATAAAATTTTCAACTTTAGAAGGATTTACATTTGTAAAAGACACAATCATTAAACAGAACATGAATTAGAACAAACAGAGTAGATAAATACAAGAAAAACTTTATTGGTTGTAAAAGTTTTGTGGTTTGTATGTGTGTTAGCAACTTTTTTTTTATCATGAATACACATACATGTAAGTATATAATATATTTCATGTCTGCACCAGTTTAAGTAGGATTTTACTAATTATGTTTGTATATAAACAAATTCTAACAACTTTAGCTTCTGTTTGTGTGAAGTAAATAAATTTTTAAACCCTGAAAAAAGAACTCAATGCAACTCAATACCTTTAAATTTTGTTAATAAAACTTAAATTAAACTTAACTTTTCAAAATAACAGTTTGTCTATTTTCAATCTATTTATTAACTTTTTATTTTTTTTTTTAAATTTTTACGGCGACGTTGTTTCCAAAATTTTGTGTATTTTATAAAAAAGTCATGTTTACACTCTAGCACCTTCAATAAAATTCATCATTATCCAGGAGAGAAACGAAAGTAAATAGAACAATGGCTTTAAAAGTCGTAAAATTTTCATTCCTTGAATCCACTATACAAATACTCTGGGCGATCCTATGCATTGAGTGTGACTCAAAATAAAGTTTTTTCCAAAATTCTATATTATCTAAATCTTACACTTTGCACACATTTCCTATTTCTTACACTTTAAACATCTCTGTATTTCTCTTCAAAAGATGAGCAATTCTAAAATGCAAACACATATTCCCCAAAGATATATTTCGTGTTTTTCAGCAATGAATCCCAAGTGTAATGTACTATTTTTTAAACTTTATGCACAAAAATAAAAATATTTAAAAATGATTTGAAAAAGAAAGGAGGTATGGAAAGGAGGCCGAGCATAAAATACTAGTCGGAAAAAAATGTCTAAGAGTAACTTTTTTTGTTATAATTTTAAATCTTTATTTAAACAATTTAAATGAACGGAAAATGAACTTAAATTTGAAGATGTTGCATGTTGGTAGACAAATTCTTTGTTCATTAACACAAGTTTTTTTTTGAGAAATTTCTATAAATCACATTGGGTACCAGTTGTACGTGAACAACTCATTTGTCACATCTTATAGTTTTACTCATCGTTTATCCGAAGAACTTTAAATTGCATTTCATTTTACTTTTATACAACCACAATAATATTTTTTTATAACAACCCTATAGTGAGGGTAGTATCATGAATTTGTGCTGATGTTTGTAACGCATAAATCTATTGTCACTATATACACAATAAAATGTCCAAATATGATTATAATCCGCCTCAATTTTACGCTAAAGTCACCAATAGAAATCACCGAAGTCAAAATTCCCCTAGATTTGTACAGTGTCGTTAGAAGAACTGTTCAAGATAGTAGACCAAGTAATCACTTCTTAGGGCAAAATTGAAAAGTACTCTTCATGAGGTCAAGAGGTTGTATGAGCCTTTTCTCGGACTAGACCTTCTATTTTAGTCTTTGCACATTTTACCCACCCAGAAAAAACTATTATTGTAACAAAAGAAGCTAAAATGCAAAAATTTACTTTCATGTTTGTATTCATAGTCATTATTTTAAGACAGTGTGATGTCGTGGAAGGAAATTATTTACCATTAACGCTTAATAGTTACATAACTGTAAAATTGTGTATATAAATCAAATGAAAAAATATGTGCAATTTTCTTAGATTCTCAATAAAGAAGCTATTTATAGTTTTGTTCACAGTTTAATCTCAAATTGACCCGTTAATTTTATTTATAATTCAAAAATTCTATTCACTGCTTGGTTTTATAAGATTTTCTTGTCTAATATATATAGGGTACGAATAAAATCTAAAACTTACAAAATAATATTCGTGTCTATATAACACAAGAAATGTACATTATTTGGTCAATTTATTCGAAAGCGCTTGTAGTACATGTGTTGTAAAAAACAAAGCAATGTGCTAATTCTGTCTGCCCCGTTGTTATTGTTTTTGTCACTTGTTGGCAAAACACAAGCAACATTTACAGCAATTGGTAAAACGTTTAGAATTTATTATAAACTTTGGAAATAAAGTTTAAACGTTTCTCATTTATATTTTTTGACAGATTTCTTTTTCGATAAAAGTTTTTTGTGTATTTTTGAAGGGGAACAAATGGAATGAATTAAAAGTTTTTTTGAGTTTAAAACTACGTGATCTGTGTACAAAATATTAAAAATTGTAATTTTCTGGGGTAGAATACAGATATATAAGTAGGTGATTTAATGTTAAAATAATATTAATCCTTTTATTTTAACTAGAGTTCGCCCCGCGGCCGAAATTCGACCGGAACCGTTGAAGGAAAGATTGCATACTTATGCTGCAAAAGAAATCCCTACTTTTATAGTTCAAATGTCTGAAAAATAATATTCCTATTGCTATCATCAAAGTGTAAAACTTGCTTTAATCAACGTATTCTTTTAGAAATGTGATAAATTTTGGTTAAAATTCTGAATTAAGTTTAAAATCTAAGTTCTTAAATTATTTATGCAACATATTTTTCAAAAATATTTGATTTTTTTAAAAGCAAAATTAACGAACATTTCTTCTTTCGATTTATTATCCCCTACATAAATGTTCATAAAATCTATGCAAAACTTACAATATGATAAATTCATGCCTTACAATATGATATTTCCCTATGTTTAACAATCTGACAATTCCTCCAGCAATCATCAGTGTCGTAAACAATGTCGAACCTGCCCAGCACTATTCCTTTGTAACCTGTAATAACATTCAACATATATCTCTATATCGCAGCAAAAAGAAAAGACCTAGAGAAGTGATGATTTTAACACAGATTATTTATAGGCGGAATGTGTCTTTTATTTGATTCCAAATTCATTACTCCTGAAGTCGTTCTCAAGAATAAATTTTTATAATATATTTTTTATAGTTATTTGGAACTGAAATTGTAATTTTTTAAGAGGAACCAGAAAAGTACAAACCGCTAAAATATTTTCAATAGGGCTGTAACAATTGAATTCGAAAAATCATTATTTGTTTATGAAACTATCCAAATTTGTTTTTTGGTTTTTATAGCTGACAGATAACAAAAACAAAAATAGATTAATATTCTCAAGAGCGCACAGAATCCAAACCTATAAGCTTTTTTTTCAAAACTGGACATAGATTTTAATAACCAAAATTCAACATATCTTCTGTGTTTTCATCTTTTGTAACTATGTTTTTCTTGAAGTAGTCCTTCAAAAGTACATTGCAAATTAATTTTTCAATTATTGCTATCAGGACTGTAAAAGGATTTCATTCCGATCAGAAGTGGAATTCTTTCCGGGTTTTTGTTTTTTGAATAAAGTAAAAAGACCTTTTTTGGAATGAAACCACTTTCAATTTTTAAAGTGGATGTTTTAAATTATTGTTTTTTAAGTTTTAATAAATATCTTTACTAAAATAACTCCATAGATCGGAATGGGCATTTGGAACAGGGATATATGTATATAGTATATATTATCTCTATAAGAAATAAATTAATTTTGCTGTCTTTAGTATAAAAAGACCATCCTTCAGGTTTATGTTGTATAAATTCTCCATTATAACACTCGATAAAGACTTCTTTCAGCTGACTTACTACTTATTTGGCTTAAATTTAAATGTTTTTTAATAGAATTTAAGAGTAGATATTCTATGAGACTGTACTACTCGTAGGCCTTTAAGCGAAGACCTTTTAATAGGCATTCTATTAGCTTTCGCATAGAAGTGCATAGGCAAGAAAGATTTTGCACAGGGATAAATTCTTATATCTGGAGAATAATACTTTAACGCCTCTTTACTAAAAGAGTTTGTCCATGATTTAGGTATTATTATACCCTACACCACTTTAGTGGGGAGGGTATATTGGGTTTGTGCTGATGTTTGTAACGCACAATAATATTGGTCCTATACCCACCTTAAAGTATACCAATCGGCTCAGAATCATTTTCTGAGTCGATTTAGCTATGTCCGGTGTCTGTCCGTCCGTCCGTCTCTCCGTCCGTCTGTCCGTCCGTCTGTCCGTCCGTCTGTCCGTCCGTCCGTCCGTCCGTCCGTCTGTCCGTCCGTCCATGTAACCTTGTAATCAAACTACAGGTCGCAATTTTGAAGATAATTCAATGAAATTTGGTACATGATCTTCTATTATCCCAGTGACCGAAGCCTATTGAAAATGGTTAAGATCGGTCCATTATTTCACCTAGCCCCATACAACTGAACCCCCAATAGGGCTTGTAATCCTTGTAATCAAACTACAGGTCGCAATTTTGAAGATAATTCAATGAAATTTGGTACATGATATTTTATTGTCCCAGGGCCGAAGCCTATTGAAAATGGTTAACATCGGTCCATTATTTCACCTAGCCCCCATACAACTGAACCCCTCGAATAGGGCTTTTTAAAACTTGTAATCAAACTACAGGTCGCAATTTTTGGAGATAATTCAATGAAATTTGGCATATGATCTTTTATGGTACCGTAGATGAATCCTGTTGAAAATGGTTTACATCGGTCCATTATTTCACCTAGCCCCTATACAACTGAACCCCCCCCGAATAGGGCTTTTAAATTTTGTAATCACACTACAGGTCGCAATTTTGGAGATAATTCAATGAAATTTGACACATGCTCGTTTATGGTACCGTAGACAAAGTCTATTGAAAATGGTTAACATCGGTCCATTATTTCACCTAGCCTCCATACGACTGAACCCCCCGAATAGGGCTTTTTAAACATTGTAATCAAACTACAGGTCGCAATTTTGGAGATAATTCAATGAAATTTGGCACAAATGGCACGACAAAAAGCTGCAATAATGTCCACAATTTTATTCAACAATAAACGGCTTAAGTATATATATCTAAGGCAAGGTACAATTCAACTTAAATGCTTATTATGGCGACTAAATCACATTATATTTTTGTCAAAGGTGTAGGGTATTATATGGTCGGCCTCGCCCGACTAAGAATTTCTTACTTGTTTAATTTTTCATAATTATTTAAGTACTCATAAGAAATGTTTGAAAGAAAACGTTAAATAAACTATAAATTCCAGGCCTTATATTAATATATGTATGTAAGTTTAATAGCGATAAATTGCTAAAGGAGGTATTAGACGACATGGTATTTTTACTCTAATAGCACCTTAAGTAACGGCAGCTATAACCATCGCCTACACAAGTACAGTTTTCACTTTACACTTCTATTTCTATAACCGCCTTTTCCTAATTGGTTAGAATAACCCGAAAAGAGAGAATATCATCAATCCTCATTGGTGCTAAACCTACGTATTAGAGATATACTGATTCATTTATTACGGTGTATCATGTACCGACATGACCAACAAACTATCCTACTTATATTTAACAGGCTTTGTTTTGTCCATCATTAAAATCTTTAAAATCAATAAAAACTAACATTTATGTAGAATTCTTGTCCCAGCAATGTTTTCCCAGATCAAACATCATCATCCTCTTGTATCTTACATAAATAATTATTACATTCACAATTTATCACTTTACACTTTTAAAAAATAAAAAACAATAAAATCATATACAAAAATCTTATTAAACAACAACAAAAATATCATTGCAAAATACAAAAATAAACCATCAACAGAGAAGTAACATGTTTTTACACTCTCCTCTCTTTTTTCTACAATGAAAAAAAAAGTGTTGTTTTGCTTTCTTATTTTGTTTTCTATTTTTTAATTCAAGCACATGTTTGTGTGATTGTGTATTGGTAGAAACTTTAAACGCTTATATTTCCGAAAATACTGAACCGATTTTGATCATATATAGATTCTGCAGTGAGGTTCGCGAATCTGCATTCATCAAAAAAAGAATCAAGAAAATCGGTCAAGTAATAGAGCCTAGTAAATGTCGGAAAAGGAAATACTAATAGAAATTACTAGAGTTCGCATAGCGGTCGAAATTCGACCAGAACCAACGCTGGAAAAATTGCATAAATATGCTAAAATAAAACCCTATTTTTTGTAGTTCAAATCTGTGGTAAAAAATTAACTTTATTGATATTATCAAAGTGTATAATTTGCTTTGATTAATGTTTTCTTTTAGAAAATGTGATAGGTTTTAGTAAAAGTCTTATCAGAAGTTTAAAACCTCAATTGTCAAAATTAGTTATACAACTTGTTTTTCAAAAGTATTTCAACTATTTTAAAAGTAAAAAATAACGAACATTTTTTCTATCAACTTATTATTCCCTACACATATACGCTACCTTCACAATGCTGGAGTACTCTACTGTACACACCAGTAAAGAAATGTTAGAAATGTTCTAAATAATTTGTCAAAACAATAAAAATATTTAAAATAAATAATGTCTTATCTAATTATAAATAAATTTTTTTTGGATGTCATTAGTAGTCCATCCATCAGATATGTATATGCTGTATAAATTATCCCTTATAACACTCGACAAAGACTTCAGCAGACCTACATTTATTAAATTTTAATGTCTTCTAATAGAATTTAATAGTAGATATTCTATGAGGCCTTCTAATGGACCTTCTATTAGCCTTCATATAGAAGCGCATAACGATATGCATTGGCTTCCAACTACACACTGATTTTGTGTATGCATAATAAGACCTTAACGCCTTTATTTTTCATATATTTTGTAGGTACTGTTTGAAAGAAAACATTAATAAACTATAAATTTCAGTCTTTTGTTAATATATGCAAGTTTAATAGCAAGTAAATGAATAATAAATGTTAAATTGCTAAGTACGGTTAAACACTCTTCATACCAAAAGACATTATTTATATTTAGCAGTTTCATCTAGCAGTTTTATCTATTTTTATATAGCATATAACCATCACCCATTCAACTTACAGTTTTCACTTTACACTACTATTTCCTAATTGGTTAGAATAACCCAAAAAAAGAATATCGTCAAATCCTCGCTGTGCTAAACCTGCATCTAAGGATATACCTATCCATTTATTGCGGTATATCATGTACCGGCATGACCAACTAAACTCTACTTGTATTTTTTACAGGCTTTTTTTATTACTTACTGACACTGAATCAATTCGTTAATTCATCATTTAAATCTTCCAAATCAATCAAAATTAATAATTATGTACCGCAATTCAGTATTTTATTTCACCGATTTTTTTCGTTAAACATAATTGAAGAGTATCGGCAGTGTAACGACCAATAAAAAGTTCACTATAATAATTTTGAATTTTAAAAATATTTCAATACATAACTTTTGACATTCTTATATTTTTCCGATCTTCGTCTTTAAAATATTATACGGTCGTTAAAAAGTTAGGGAATTGAAAATTCATTAATGTAACCGATATTTGTCATTACTTTACGATATCAATACTTAAAATTAAAAAAATTACTGATGTCCTACCAATATTTTTCCAGGTCAAATACCAATATCAGTACATTGTTTGGCATATCTTGAAGTGTCCCCAAGCATTATTTACACATGTTTTTATATTCCCAGTTCGTTGTTTCCTCAGGAATGTCCTTCATTTTAATTATTTTGAAAAGTTTAAATAACGAAAAACCTCCAATAGAAAACTCTGAATATAAAACTGAAGTCCTAATTCTTATAAAAATATTCCTTTCGATTTGGTAACAATCGTAACGATATTATAACAAAATAGATCATTATCTCATTCACAATTTATCACTTTGCACAAAAATATAAAACAATAAAATCCTATTTTCGCTTTGCCAAAGCCTGTACCTCGTTTCTGTAATTTTCTTGAATCGAGAAAAAACGTAAAATATAATAGTCTTCCAGTTTTTAACAGTGTGACTCAGATTATTTTTAAACTGTACTCATTAAAATTTAATAAGAAATTTTTAAATTTCTTGTATTCACCCTGTTTTACACAAGATGATCATGATCGGCAGATTTTCTCGATGCGAGAATTACAGAAACGGAGCACTGTTTACATATATATTTGTTTACAAAAATCTTATTAAAAACAACAAAAACAAATATCATGCAAAATACAAAAAGAAAACAGCAACAGAGAAGTTAAACGTTTTTGTACTCTCCTCTCTTTTTTCAAAAAGCCGTGTTGTTTACTTTTTTGTTTTGTTTCTTGCTTTGTTTGTTTGTTTTTAATTTAAAGAATACGTACGTGTGACTATTGTTTCTATGTATTAGTAACAACTTTAAACGCTTATAGCTCCTAAAATTCTGAACCGATCTCATTAATATATATATTGTGCACATCTGTGAACAAATACCTTTAAAATGATATATTTTTTGCCAAGATTAGATGTATACGGTAAGAGTAAAAGGGGTCACAAAAAATCGTCTTGCCTATTAATTATATAGATATTTAAAATAAATTTAATGAGACATACTTTAATTTAACAACAATATTTTATAGTTAAAAACTAATATTACACTTTAAATTAACATAAAAATTTTCACCTTAAGAAAAGTCCATAAAATACCTTTCATAGATGTGTCTTATATAAAATTTAAAATGTTTTACTTTTAAATAAAGTTTATTTAGCTGATTTGTCTAAAAAAAAACTGTTAAAATAATTAGCATAACAATTATTCTCTTAGCATACTAGAAAAAAAACTAAACCATCTGTTTTCAAGGTCAAAACTTAGCAAAATTCAAATTAGAAACATAAAACACAAGACTTTTGCTTTATTTCATTAATTCCCAGAAAGTTTCGTTTTTTAATTTGAAATCCTCCAAAACAACATACTAAAAGTTGTTTTATTTCAGCAACTAACTAAAGCCATCATAAACAATTCATAAAAATAACCATAAATATGAAACTTAAACATAATAAACAAGCATTTTATGACCTTGTAAATTGTACAAAAGCAACAACAACAACAACAAACATCTACTTTACTTGTTGGGCTCGCTTTTAATTTTTATTTGAAATGAAAATAACAATAAGATAAAAATAGAGGCCAGGAAAATTTATATTGAACATAACAGAAATACCAGTAACCAAAACCTACTACCATCACCCATTAACTGAAGAAAAAAATAAAATAATTCCGCCAACATTTATTGTTTCCCTGGATATAACCAAAACCTAACAATACCACCATCAAACCTTACTCACTACTACATATAAATAATATCCATTGAAATTTTTTCATGTCTATACTTTCATTCATATACAGATTCAAAGCAATAAAAAATTTGCAAGAAAAAACTGTACCAAAAACAATAATCGTTTTATTTACGAATGAGTTTAAAAACCACATTGAAGAACACGGAAAAAATATTTGAACCATTAAAAAAATTGGTTGAATGTAACAAATAATGCATAAAGAAACAATACCAAATTTATGGGGGCAGTTTCGTAGCAGATCAACTTTAAAATATGAATAAGCACCAATTCTTCATTTCCAAAATTTTGTTTTTATATCGACCATCCAAAAATGTTTATATCCTTGACCCATATTAAATTTTAATAAATCTAGGCTCTTTTTTTATAGCAACATAATCCCTCTACTGAAATTTAAGAGGCCCGGACCATAATTAACCGATCCTTGCCCTATATAATGACACCTTCAAAAAATCATTTTGGAATTGGAACAATAAAGCCACCACTGAAATCTAAAGATCTAAGTCCAAAAAAAAAGGGCCCCGACATAGTTAGTTAGTTAGTTAGTTAGTTAGCTAGTTAGTTAGTTAGTAGTAGTTCGTTAGTTAGTTAGTTGTTAGTTAGTTTAGTTAGTTAGTTAGTTAGTTAGTTAGTAGTTAGTTAGTTAGTTAGTTAGTTAGTAGTTAGTTAGTTAGTTAGTTAGGTTAGTTAGTAGTTAGTTAGTTAGTTAGTTAGTTAGTTAGTTAGTTAGTTAGTTAGTTAGTTAGTTAGTAGTTAGTTAGTAGTAGTTAGTTAGTTAGTTAGTTAGTTAGTTAGTTAGTTAGTTAGTTAGTTAGTAGTTAGTTAGTTAGTTAGTTAGTTAGTTAGTTAGTTAGTTAGTTAGTTAGTTAGTTAGTTAGTTAGTAGTTAGTTAGTTAGTAGTAGTTAGTTAGTTAGTTAGTTAGTTAGTAGTTAGTTAGTTAGTTAGTTAGTTGTTAGTAGTTAGTTAGTTAGTTAGTTAGTTAGTTAGTTAGTTAGTTAGTTAGTTAGTTAGTAGTTAGTTAGTTAGTTAGTTAGTTAGTTAGTTAGTTAGTTAGTTAGTTAGTTAGTTAGTTAGTAGTTAGTTAGTTAGTTAGTTAGTTAGTTAGTTAGTTAGTAGTTAGTAGTTAGTTAGTAGTTAGTTAGTTAGTTAGTTAGTTAGTTAGTAGTTAGTTAGTTAGTTAGTTAGTTAGTTAGTTAGTTAGTTAGTAGTTAGTTAGTTAGTTAGTTAGTTAGTTAGTTAGTTAGTTAGTTAGTTAGTTAGTTAGTAGTTAGTTAGTTAGTTAGTTAGTTAGTTAGTTAGTTAGTTAGTTAGTTAGTTAGTAGTTAGTTAGTTAGTTAGTTAGTTAGTTAGTTAGTTAGTTAGTTAGTTAGTTAGTTAGTTAGTTAGTTAGTTAGTTAGTTAGTTAGTTAGTAGTTAGTTAGTTAGTTAGTTAGTTAGTTAGTTAGTTAGTTAGTTAGTAGTTAGTTAGTTAGTTAGTAGTTAGTTAGTTAGTTAGTTAGTTAGTTAGTAGTTAGTTAGTAGTTAGTTAGTTAGTTAGTTAGTTAGTTAGTTAGTTAGTTAGTTAGTTAGTTAGTTAGTTAGTTAGTTAGTTAGTTAGTTAGTTAGTTAGTTAGTTAGTTAGTAGTTAGTTAGTTAGTAGTTAGTTAGTTAGTTAGTTAGTTAGTTAGTTAGTTAGTTAGTTAGTTAGTTAGTTAGTTAGTTAGTTAGTTAGTTAGTTAGTTAGTTAGTTAGTTAGTTAGTTAGTTAGTTAGTTAGTTAGTTAGTTAGTTAGTTAGTAGTTAGTTAGTTAGTTAGTAGTTCGTTAGTTAGTTAGTTAGTTAGTTAGTAGTTAGTTAGTTAGTTAGTTAGTTAGTTAGTTAGTTAGTTAGTTAGGTAGTTAGTTAGTTAGTTAGTTAGTTAGTAGTTAGTTAGTTAGTTAGTTAGTTAGTTAGTTAGTAGTTAGTTAGTTAGTAGTTAGTTAGTTAGTTAGTTAGTTAGTTAGTTAGTTAGTAGTAGTTAGTTAGTTAGTTAGTTAGTTAGTTAGTTAGTTAGTTAGTTAGTTAGTTAGTCTGTTGGTTTACTCAGTTGGTACTCAGTTGGTTTCTCAGTTGGTACTCAGTTGGTTACTCAGTTGGTTACTCAGTTGGTTACTCAGTTGGTTGTTCAGGTAATTACTCAGTTAGTTAGTTAGTTACTCAGTTGGTTACTCCGTTAGTTACTCAGTTGGTTACTCCATTAGTTATTCAGTTAGTTACTCAGTTAGTTACTTTGTTGATTACTCCGTTAGTTGCTAATTTAGTTACTCGGTTAGTTACTCAGTTAGTTACTCCGTTAGTTACTCAATTAATTACTCGGTTAGTTACTGAGTTAATTACTCAATTAGTTACTCTGTTGGTTACTCTGTTAGTTACTGAGTTAGTTACTCAGTTAGTTTAATCTATAGCCTTGGTTATCAACAGTCTTCACTATATTCTTTTTTTACTTTTGAACAATTTCTAGTCTATATTAATGATTTGTTTTTTTTTTTGTCTTTTTGTAAAGAATTTTACCTTAAACTGCCCAAAATCGAAACTCCCTCAAAAAAAAAAAAAAAATACCACTAAAACAACCTGTCTAAAAACCTCCGAGGTATTTAACAAAACAGAAAAAGTAAGCAACCAATAACAAACCAGTGAAAGCAACATATTTTTACTATAAGTCTGGTTAAAAAGTAGTAAACTGGCAACATTCAACTTGCCACTGAAGACTAGTGATTCGTAAGCAGATTTTGTGTGTTTTTTAAGTCTGTTTATTTGTCTATTGTTTTTACTTCATACAACATTGATGCAATACTTTATTGTGATATCCTTGGCAGGGAACGTTTTTCTTTTTTTTTTACCTGCTGTGGTAGAATTTTAGATGGGCTTATGGAGTAAATATTTTAAGCATAAAATGTTTTATTGAATATTGAACATTATTGTTTTTATTCGTCTTTTTGTTTGTATTTGAATATTTGTTTTAAAATGCCATAAGCTCCCACTCCTTCTACAGATACTTTTGTGATATAAACAATACATTTTGTGAAATACTTTATATAGAATTTTATTTTTTAACCATTAATTTCAAAATCTTTGATATTTTTAGTTTTTATTTATTTTATTCGATTATTTCTTTTTTATTTCCGTTTAAAAACCAATTAATATAAATATTATTGTGTGGGTTCTAGTGTTTCGTTCAATGTCTGTTTATGAGATAAAAATGGAAATGTTTTATAAAATTCCTCTTCAACCTTTTCGTTAAAATAAAATTTTATTTATTCAGTTTTTAGCGCAAGCTGAGTGGTTTTGTTTATTTTTGTGATATGTACGTATGTATCTTGAATGATGGCTGTACCGGAAACATGTGGAAACGTGTTTACGCATAAAGTATGGTCATGTTAAAGTTGCTATATTTTAGATTGTTTATGTTTGTTGGCAAAAAAAAAAACTCTGGGTTTCATCTTGTGTTTAAGTTTAGAAAAAAGTAAATCAAAACATGCATAATAGAGCTTATAATCGTTTGATAGGCATTTCTATAGAATTTTGCCCTACAGGACACTATAATGCATAAATTTATAGAAAAATATTTAAAAAAATTAATAGACTACTGGAAAATAAATTTATTTCAATTTTAATATATAAATTCTTATGCGAAATTAAACATTTTTTAAAAAAATTTTTAATTTTTATATTTTATTTTGAATTTTATAAACGAATGAATAAGCCCATATAGGTTTTTATTGAAAAATTAACATTTGAAAGTAAAAATAAAATTTTTTATGAAAATTTTAATTCTAACGAAAAATGTAACTTTTAGTGAAAAATTTAATTTTCTGTGAAAAATTTTATTTTTTGTGAAAAATTGTATTTTCTGTGAAAAATTTAATTGATTGAGACTATATATCAGACTGTATTCAAGACTTTTTAGCAGACTACAGTCACGACTATAGATTAGTCCATAATCAAGATTAGTCTATAGACAAGATTAGTATATAGACAAGATTAGTATATAGTCAAGATTAGTTATCGATAGCCAAGACTATAGATTAGCCTATAGTTAAGACTAGAAGTTAGCCTATAGTTAAGACCATAGATTAGTCTATAGTCAAGACTATAACTTAGTCTATAGTCAAGAATATAGCTTAGTCTATAGTCAAGACTATAGCTTAGTCTATAGTCAAGAACATAGTTCAGTCTATATTCAAGCATAGTCAAGACTATAGATTAGTATATCGACAAGACTATAGCTTAGTCTATAGTCAAGACTATAGCTTAGTCTATAGTCAAGACTATAGTTTAGTCTATAGTCAAGACTAAAGCTTAGTCTATAGTCAAGAATATAGCTTAGTCTATAGTCAAGACCATAGTTCAGTCTATATTCAAGACTAAGCTTAGTCTATAGTCAAGACTATAGATTAGTCTATAGGCAAGACTATAGATTAGTCTATAGTCAAGACTATAGATTAGTCTATAGTCAAGACTATAGATTAGTCTATAGTCAAGACTATAGATTAGTCTATAGTCAAGACTATAGATTAGTCTATAGTCAAGACTATAGATTAGTCTATAGTCAAGACTATAGATTAGTCTATAGTCAAGACTATAGATTAGTCTATAATCAAGACTATAGCTTACTCTATAGTCAAGACTATAGCTTAGTTTATAATTAAGACTATAGCTTACTCTATAGTCAAGACTATAGATATAGTCTATAGTCAAGAGTATAGCTTAGTCTATAGTCAAGACTATAGATTAGTCTATAGTCAAGACTATAGCTTAGTCTATAGTCAAGACTATGGATTAGTCTATAGTCAAGACTAGAGCTTAGTGTATAGTCAAGACTATAGCCTAGTCTATAGTCAAGACTATAGCTTAGTCTATAGTCAAGATTATAGCTTACACTATAGTCAAGACTATATCTTAGTCTGTAGTCAAGACTATAACATAGTCTATAATCAAGACTATAGCTTAGTCCATAGTCAAGACTATAGCTTATTCTATAGTCAAGACTATAGCTTAATCTATAGTCAAGACTATAGCTTAGTCTATAGTCAAGACTATAGCTTAGTCTATAGTTAAGACTATAGCTTAGTCTATAGTCAAGACTATAGCTTAGTCAATAGTCACGACTATAGCTTAGAGTCTATAGTCAAGACTATAGCTTAGTCTATAATCAAGGCTATAGCTTAGTCTATAGTCAAGACTAGAGCTTAGTCCATAGTCAATACTATAGCTTAGTCTATAGTCAAGACTATAGCTTAGTCTATAATCAAGACTATAGCTTAGTCTATAGTCAAGACTATAGCTTATTCCATAGTCAAGACTATAGCTTAGTCTATAGTCCAGACTATAGCTTAGTCTATAGTCAAGACTATAGCTTAGTCCACAGTCAATACTATAACTTAGTCTATAATCAAGGCTAGAACTTAGTCTATAGTCAAGACTAGAGCTTATTCTATAGTCAAGACTATAGCTTAGTCTAAAATCAAGACTATAGATTAGTCTATAGTCAAGACTACAGATTAGTCTATAGTCAGCAATATATATTCGTCTATAATCAGGGCTATATATAAATCTATAGTCAGGATAGATTAGTCTATTGTCAGGACTATAAATTTGTTTATAGACAGGACTATTAGTTAGTATATAGTTTCCAGTTTTTGTATTCAGTTCTTTTTGGACCACAGTCAATACCTGCGGATTTATATTGTGGCTTTATTCAAGACCTGTAAATGAGACTGTGGTCAGAACTATATTTTTACTAGAATATAGTTAAGATTCTAAACGAAATTATATCGAGTCTTCTTAATGATAGTGTGTATAAAATTTCATATAGTCGATTTTAACCGACTAAATTATTTTATTTATATGCATGGGTTTAATGCTAAACAAATTACCGTTACATTAAAAATATAAACGGAAAAGAAAACCTTGTACTATGTTTTTAAGCATCAAATTAAATAGCAGAGAAATATGTATAAAAAAAAACCAAATAAATACGGATTTACATGTTTGATTATATTGCTTTTCATTTCTGCTGATTTGTTATTGTTTTAGATATTTTACAAATACATTTTAACGTATACAAACTACATACATATTTTATTTATATAAATAAAATACAAAACAAATATTAGACATATTTTTACACTGATTCCGCTTTGCAATTTCCATAAAAAATTTTTTATGGAACCAAACAATCCCCTTCGAAAATAAAATACAATAAATGAAAAGTTTTTTTTTTTTTGTTTTGTTTTGCCATTATATGGATTTGGTTTATTTTTGTATGAGTGTTTTGGCGAAAGATTATGCATGATGTGATTGCTTACGTTGGGTTTTACTTATTGGGTGAGCTGTTTCCATGTTTTCGAATTTTTTTGTTCATTTTTTTTTTGGTGGTTTGATATTGAATTAAGACTGAGATTTATTGGCATACAGCTAAAAGTTTTTACTGATTGCATGTCAAAGGAAACAAATGAAATAAGTTTTATTTATGTTTTACTTTTAGATTTACAAGACAAACACACAGACTTAAACTTATGTAGAAATACATCAAGTAAAACATTATTCTAGGGATAAAACAAAAATAAAACAAATTTTAAAACACAATCGATTTGGATAAAGATTTTTTACAAATGTTATTTTAGGAAAAAAAGTATCAAAAAAAAAAAAATTGCCACTTTAAGGTGACATGTCGCAAAAGGAAATGTGTCATACGGCTATTAAATTTGGTACCAAGGTCTATTTTATTTAAAAAGAATTGAAATTTTAAGTTTAAATAGAATGTTTAAAAAAAGTTAATTTCAAAATGTGTATTTACTGAAAATTTTTTTTAAAATTTTTTATTGAAATACTTAATGGTATACGCACAATTGGGACGAACGACAAATTTCGTATAGCACGACGAACTAGTCGACAAAAATTCGTTGCGTAAATTCGTCGAATGGAACACAATCAAATTATTCGTACTGCGAATTCGTTTCAAAATTTGTTTGTTCGAAATTGGAAAAAGTAAGAAAAGGGAACAAAAATTATATTTTTCTGAATCTCCACGATTTTGAGATAATTTTAACGGCATTAAAATTTATTCGAACATTATTTCGAATTTAGAAAATGTAAGAAATTGGCCTCGAAAAGAATTAAAATTATATTTTTGTGAATATCCCCAATTTTGAGATCATTTTAACAGCTTCAAAATTTTTTCGAACATTACTTCGAATTTTCGAACTTAATTTTAAATATTCCAACATAGCATTGTAGTGTCATCAATTCGGGCCGTGAACTGGTTTTAATGGCTTTTAAAATTTTTCGAACTTAAGTTCGAATTTTCGAAAATTTTATTTTTAGTTTTTATGACCCAGAGATTATTTTAAGAGCATAAAAAATTTTTCGAACATAACTTCGAATTTTCGAATATAATTTCGAATATTCGAACATAATATTGTGTTGTCATTAGCTGTACTTACAACCGCCAAATTTCAGCAAATTCGGGATACCGGAATTGATTTTAAAACAATTTTCCCCAATTAATTCGTTGTTCGTCTGCGTAAGAAATAGAAATAAACCTATCGCATAGTTCGTTACGTACGACGAATTTCGTCATACGCAATGATTGTGTACATTTTCATATATCCAAGTGTGTTCTATTTTTTACGACAAATATTCGTTCCGAAAAATTCGTCGTTCGTCCCAATTGTGCGTATACTATAATAAACACTAATTAGATTCGTTGTATATTATTATCTCCGCTGCATTACCTGTAACACTTGCAATTAGTCTAAATTACAAAAAAATGTTTTAATACTTTGTTGTAATTCCCTTTTGTATATTCTACATCTAAAATCGATTATCTATAGGCAGCATGAATGTAATAAGTTTAGAAATGTCCACAACAATTTGATTTGTAATGCAACAAATGTGAATATTTATTTGAGTACATGTCTAGCTTATAAATGTACGTATCATTAATTTGTTATTACAAATTAGCAGTGGGTAACAAAACAATTCAAAATTCATAAAAAATAATTTCAAAATGTTCACGACTACTATGACACAATGAAAAAGAGTGTCATAGTAGTCGTGTGACAGGAGCAAAAATGTCCTTAATCATTTTGACTTATATTATTGTCCTAAAGTTTATGGAAATGTCCGTGCTACTGTTATAATATAATATGAATGAATTCAAAGTCCCACTTCTTTAGTTTCTCACTGTGTAAACTCATTACACATTAATGTTCGTAAATTTACACTCAAACATTTTGATATTTATTGTGGTAAAATAAACCATCAACTGCTACAAAATCAAACTCATCTCATCATTATAATCATCAACAACTATTAAATTATGTTGCAACAAATACACAAAAAAACAACTTACCACATATAGCACAAACACTAACACACACACAATTTCATAAACATAAATTTACCAAACATGTCCATTAGGAGGGCAAAACAAAACCCAAAAGAATCGGGTCATTCTCCCGTGAACCTAGTGAACAAAAGTCCTAAACCCTATTATGCAAATACTGGTCTAGATCGCAAAATAACTGATGAGAAATGTCATATACATAGAGCCACCATATTTGGGCCGATAATTGGGACAAAAACCTGATAATCAGTTGTACTTACTCAACAACTTACTTTTCTATTACAACTGCATACAGTTTACATTACTTACTTATAAGGAATCTAACTTGATTGAGAGTTTTACGCAAAAACGCTCTATAAAATAGCTAATCATAGTTCTTGTGATTAGAACGAGTTCCTGGTTCTTATTCTCGCTGGCTCCTTTTATTAAAAAAAAAAAAAAACTATTTACTCAACTACCTCCTTGTAAGCGAACGTGATAAGTACTTTTCTAAAGGCCTATTTGTAAGCTAGTGTGGTAAGTACTTGCCTCCAATGACAACTTAGGTAAGTTAGCGTGTTTGTTCAGTCCATTAGTTTGTTTGACTATATGTATGTACGATGTTTGTTAATTGGACAATTTAGCCATGTCCGTCTGTATATTTGTCTGTCCTTCCATCTATCTGTCTGTTGCTATTAAAATGGATAATATCGGTGCAAGATTTCATTTATATTCCATTTAGAATTGATCCCCAGAATATCCTAGCCGGGGCATGTTTCCTTGATGAATGACCCTCATCTTTGTGTATTACAGAATATCCGCCAGGGGCATGTTTTCTTGATGAAAGACCCTTATATTGGTGTATTGCAATCCCGGGGTAAAGAGGTGCTACCAGTACCTCTAGTCTGCCGGGACTATATACTGGTGATGTCACTTCACTCCTCGACTAGTCCTTGGTATGATTTGACATGGGGTCTAACCAGAGCACCACATAATCTGGTACTACGGGTACCAAGTTGCCCGCAGTGTCCTGGCTGGTCAGTTGGTAGAGGTTCCTTCGGGATCCGGTGCTTTAAACCCAAAGGGGGTGATTGGTTAAAAGATTGGTACACGGAGAAATATAAACTTTCGGGATAAGTTTCCTAGAAACTGGGAGCGGTACAAACCACAAAGCAAGGCTGTGGATTAATAAAATATTAGATTTGAGCTGGTGATGCAAAGATTGGATGTTCGATGAACCATCAGATATTTGTATCTGATGGATTAAGGGGATTCTGAGTTTTATCCGACGTTAGTCGGATGGAGCGATGGATGAAGTGTTGGTTGCAGATGGTGTGCTGAACTAAGATTTGGCGAAACGCTTAGTTTATCAGTGATTTTCCTTCATGAGTTGAGTGTGTTTGAGTTTACTCTAAACATGCTCAACTTATCACATAAGGTCCTTGTGGCCACTGAAATAAGTCTGGATTATTAAATATAGATCTGTTTTGCGGACTACCAATTACGTTCCCTAGGTGCTGTTGCCGCATAAACAGAAGCCATCTCAGTAGTGTGGTTGGGCTATATTAAGAGGTCCAGGAATTTACTAGGGTGAGTCCTTCACAGAAAAAACTGAAAATGTGTTTTAATTATCAAATTGATTGTATCAAGCAAGTTTTGCACCTATCAACAAAATGATGATATCAATTATGAAATTTGTAAAAAAATATTTTTTTCCAATTAAAGAAATAATCAAAACAATTAACATCAGTAATTAAATTCAAAATTTAAAATTAGTTAATTCATTAATTGGATAAATTAAATATTTAATAAAATAAAACTTACATTTTAATTAGTTTATTAATCAAATAAATTGAACAGTTTGGTTAAAAATGTATTAAAAATCAATAAAGTCGATGATTGAAACAATCAAAGCATTAATTGAATGCTTACAACATTAAAGGATTCCTTTACCTTTAACAATGCGTTAAGCACTCTCAAAAATATCTCTTTATTGTCACATTTGAACAAATAAAGTGATTTATAAATTTTAAAATATTTATGAAACTTCAACTTCTTATGCCTAAAATATTATTGACTATTTGAGAATTATTTTCCGTTATAAATAATGAAATTATTTAAATAAAATATCAAAACAAAAAACCAAAATAAAAAAGTAGGCTGGAAAAACTTTTTCAGCCAATTAAAAAATTAATTGTTTCAATTAAAAGTTTAATCAAATTTGTATACTTAGGATCAAAACAATAATATAATTATGACAATTAAAAAATTGTTTAAATAAAAGTTAAAGAAAGAGGAAAACATGTTAATTGAAAATAAACTACCGATAATTGTTTCTGTGTTAGATGATGAGAATGTTTGTAGGGCCAAAGACAGTCTTCATTGCATCAATAGGGTGTTTTCACCTGATGTTAGGTGCGCCCCTTCTATCGACGCTAACCAGTAATTGCCTTTTCCTTTGTCGGGGTTAGATTGGGCATGATTCATGACACCTGTCATTCCCCAACGGGACTACTATGGCAAGAGATTAGATAAATCGAGCAATCGAGCAAAGTTAACATATACTGAACCGGAATACGTAAATTGCCACCGGCGTGTAAGAAACACAATGGGCCAGTGGTGGGTGGTTGCAAAAGCTCATCCAGTGGTTGAAAAATACCACCGAGAAATAAGACCGTCAGGGTGAATTCGATCCTCAGAACATAGTTTAAATTTAGTTTAAAGGTAATTACTTTTTTAATTTTTTTGAAGAGTTGTTCATAG
Organism: Lucilia sericata; assembly: GCF_015586225.1. NCBI lineage: Eukaryota > Metazoa > Arthropoda > Insecta > Diptera > Calliphoridae > Lucilia > Lucilia sericata. The sequence goes on along the minus strand of NW_023995401.1, from coordinate 87,852 downwards.
TTGAATGAAATCTGTTCATGAGCCTGGTGTGTTTTACGTGATTATCTACCGTGCCCACGGTGTTATTTTCAATCACAGCCTAAAGTAAAAACGACTTACTTACTTACTTACGACTCCCTAAGGAATCCCAGTTGAAAATTTTATGCACATGTCGAAAACAGGACCAAATATAGATAGGTATATCTTTCCGCGATAAGTGTTCATCCACAACCACCACCTGCACCTTTAGGGGACCTCTTCAATACACGGCACAATCTGATTGATTAGGTTCTGTGATCAGATCGCGTTTTGATTGAAATTTCTAAAATTTAACTATCAAAATAAATTAACCCAAATCAAAACGTACACCCTAATATACACACTTATGTTAGTATGCGTAAATATATGTACATAGTATGCTGTTAACATGTAATTTCAAATAAAATTGTTGCGTATAATTTAGCTTTTTTCGCTCTTTTGAGAGGTTTCAATAATATTTTTTGAGTTTAACCACTGATTAGATTCTATTTTATTTTTGTGGTTGCAACATGTCATGCGAATTTTTCGCCCATTTTTTGGTATAATAACCGCAGTTAAAAGCATTTTTACATTTACATTTTTATGAGCATGATATAATATTGCTCATTTACCTGAAGAATGCAATAACTTAAAATTTAAGAATTTTGAAAAGGATATGACCTCGTACCTTAAAATTTTTATTAAATGAATAGAGAAATCACTTAAAATTATTCCAGCTCGAAACCATATTTTTCGATTTAGGACATTATTAAAGTAACTAAACATTAAGTAAACACAACATTATTAATATATTAGTTAGTTCACATACAAATAAATGAATATTGAATCTAGTCATAAATATTTATTTATTTGTTTGAAATAAATACACAGACAGACAATTAAATAAGTTTGTGTTTAGATATTTTCATATTCATAAATAGACCATAACTATTTTACCATTGAGTATTTGGTTTGTGTTCAATTTTTTGCTTTTTTGTCCTTTTTTGTTTATGGATTACAAACTCTCACATACATACATATTATTTTATTGTGTATGTAATTTAGAAAATAATTTTAGTTACAAATTAAATATTATGAAAATATTTATTAGTAATAAGTTGAATTTTTTCATTGCAGCTGATGTTGTTTTGTTGTTTGTCTTTGTTACATATTTTATCAATTATTTATATTAAATATTTATTAGTGCATATATGTATGTGTTTGTGTCCAATTGTGTGAATTCATGTATTCATGGAAACATTTGAATTATAAAATAAATTTAATGCAACTATTTATGTGTATAAACAAGAGACTTTATAAACTAATTTAGTTATTTTTCATAAAATTATTAATAATGTAAAATAAGTGCATATACTATACTATACATACATATATATTTATTATATATACATATATATATTTCTGAATAAATTGAAAAACAACATTATTGGGAAAAATACTTAACAATATTCATTGCCTCATTTTTGGGGTATTTTTAATGGGTATTGGATTACTTTGACATTTGATATAATTAACGAACTCGAAACATTTATGTTAAATATGTATATCTGAATTTTTAAAATATGTACATTATAAAGAAAAATATAATTTTTTAGATAAATATATAATAAAGAATTTCGCAAAAATAAATTCATTAATTTTTGTTGAACATTTTATCTTATTATTTATAAGCAATTTTTTAAAGAAATTCTTAAAAACTGAAAGGAAAATTTTTAGTATAAACGCAATTTTCCAATAAAATGTATTTTTATTTACGTTTCGAATTACAAAGAATATATATAATCAATAAATCTGCAATTCTTTAAGGATTAAGGCATTAAAAAGTGCGAAAAAATAACCTGCGGATAAATTGAAGGAAGAAGTTTATAAAACAGCTGCTATCTTTAACATTTTAGCTTGAAAATATAACCATACATTTTAAAGCCACTGCCAATGAAAATATATGTATTTATCACTGTCTCTCTGTGTGTGATTTGCGAAGGAGTACACATACTCATACATTTTACTTTACCTTACAGTTTTAAAACTAGCAAGTGTCATTTCTGAAGTAGAACTGAAGTAGAACTGAACAAGAACTGAACTAGAACTGAACTAGAACTGACTAGAACTGAACTAGAACTGAACTAGAACTGAACTAGAACTGAACTAGAACTGAACTAGAACTGAACTAGAACTAGAACTGAACTAGAACTGAACTAGAACTGAACTAGAACTGAACTAGAACTGAACTAGAACTGAGAAACTGAACTAGAACTGAACTAGAACTGAACTAGAACTGAACTAGAACTGAACTAGAACTGAATGACTAGAACTGAACTAGAACTGAACTAGAACTGAACTAGAACTGAACTAGAACTGAACTAGAACTGAACTAGAACTGAACTAGAACTGAACTAGAACTGAACTAGAACTGAACTAGAACTGAACTAGAACTGAACTAGAACTGAACTAGAACTGAACTAGAACTGAACTAGAACTGAACTAGAACTGAACTAGAACTGAACTAGAACTGAACTAGAACTGAACTGAACTAGAACTGAACTAGAACTGAACTAGAACTGAACTAGAACTGAACTAGAACTGAACTAGAACTGAACTAGAACTGAACTAGAACTGAACTAGAACTGAACTAGAACTGAACTAGAACTGAACTAGAACTGAACTAGAACTGAACTAGAACTGAACTAGAACTGAACTAGAACTGAACTAAGAACTGAACTAGAACTGAACTAGAACTGAACTAGAACTGAACTAGAACTGAACTAGAACTGAACTAGAACTGAACTAGAACTGAACTAGAACTGAACTAGAACTGAACTAGAACTGAACTAGAACTGAACTAGAACTGAACTAGAACTGAACTAGAACTGAACTAGAACTGAACTAGAACTGAACTAGAACTGAACTAGAACTGAACTAGAACTGAACTAGAACTGAACTAGAACTGAACTAGAACTGAACTAGAACTGAACTAGAACTGAACTAGAACTGAACTAGAACTGAACTAGAACTGAACTAGAACTGAACTAGAACTGAACTAGAACTGAACTAGAACTGAACTAGAACTGAACTAGAACTGAACTAGAACTGAACTAGAACTGAACTAGAACTGAACTAGAACTGAACTAGAACTGAACTAGAACTGAACTAGAACTGAACTAGAACTGAACTAGAACTGAACTAGAACTGAACTAGAACTGAACTAGAACTGAACTAGAACTGAACTAGAACTGAACTAGAACTGAACTAGAACTGAACTAGAACTGAACTAGAACTGAACTAGAACTGAACTAGAACTGAACTAGAACTGAACTAGAACTGAACTAGAACTGAACTAGAACTGAACTAGAACTGAACTAGAACTGAACTAGAACTGAACTAGAACTGAACTAGAACTGAACTAGAACTGAACTAGAACTGAACTAGAACTGAACTAGAACTGAACTAGAACTGAACTAGAACTGAACTAGAACTGAACTTGAACTGAACTAGAACTGAACTGGAACTGAACTGGAACTGAACTAGAACTGAACTAGAACTGAACTAGAACTGAACTAGAACTGAACTAGAACTGAACTAGAACTGAACTAGAACTGAACTAGAACTGAACTAGAACTGAACTAGAACTGAACTAGAACTGAACTAGAACGGAACTAAAACTAATGTTCAAATTAACTCTTGGTACAACTAAAATTTACTATAATAAGTGAAATTTCGTGCTGAACCATTCGTTAGAACTACTGGGATTCTTTGTGTAGTGGTTTATTTTGTGCACTGTCCACACATATGCATGCAAATGTTGATTTTTCACAAACTGAGTCAGAGGATTTGCAAATTGCCTTCAAGGTAAAATAGCTTTAAATTACACTCTCTTTTTTAAATAAAAATTCCAAAGAAAAAATAAAAATAAGTACAAACAAATATATGAAAACTTAAATAAAAATGGAGGATAAAAAAATGCAAGCTTACGAATGTGAGACCCTTAAACTCACTTAACATTTAGCCTTTGGTTAAAAATCGCAATACATTGGCTTAAATGCAGTGACAAGAAATACATACATATAAGAGTTTAATAAAAAAAAGTGAGAAGAAAAAGTTCAATCGAGCGAACTATAGCTCCACATAAGCAATACAAAAATTTAAATATATTTTTAACAGAATATTGGTGTAAATACGAAATTTTTGGGCGTTGAAGTTGTATAGGGTAGGTAATCCTTTACAGGGTTACGGTCAATGGGACTTATTAAAAAATAATATGCACAAATTTTTTTTTTTATTTTTTCAAAGTTTCTATTACAACTCTATGACAGCCTAAATGGAGGAACGAATAACAGATGTTCGGACATGTCATAATCAACTGCGAAATTGGTTCCTTCTCTTTTTATGTAAAATACCTAATAAACATTTGATTAATTTTTTTAACACTTCTATTGTCACCCACTGTATTGCAAGTAATTTTGATTATGCTAATTGAGTGGTTCGATGCTAAGCAATAATTTTATTTCTTATCCCCCATGATTGTAATCAATCTTGGCTAATTTAGGTGACTATTAGCTAAATTAATAGCTGACAAAACAGAACACAAAAAAACTGCCTACAAAAAAGTGAACGAAAAAAAATCTAATTTTTGTAGGAGAAACTTTTTGAGAAATTGTCATTAGTCTGAAGAAAACAATATAATCAATTCAACACATTTTCAAACAACTCATAACACTTTTTAAGACAAAAAAAAAAAAAAAACAAAAAACTCATCAACTTGTCTTTTTTTTACACCCATCCTTTAAGTATTCTTTTGTTTTGATTACTTATTTGAGTTTGAAAACAAAAAACAAGAAAGTGAAATAAAAGAAAAGTTTGTTGTGCATTTGTATAAAATTAAGTTTATTTTGCTTATGTCGGAGTATGTAGATTAGGGTGGTATTTTTTATTGGTATGCAACAGAATAAAACCACAACTTTTAATATTTTCCTTAGGTTATAAAAATACCACCCTAATATGGATATTTCTTAAATATATCATATATGTATTATGTCTGTATTTACACAGGAACATGTATAATAATCAAATATAATCAATTTGAAATTTCTTGTGATTACAGATGTATGTGTGTGAACCAAATACAAATAAAAGAAAGTAACAAACGAACCTGCTCTTTTCGAAAAGAAAAATAAAAAGTTTCCAATAAGGAAAAAACATTCTATCGTAAATTTTGCTAAATATTTTTTCTTTTTTACATTTCGAGAGATACTTTTCTTATCAATAAACAAACAAAAAAGAACGGGGAAAAATGCAAATGTATTAGAAAAAGCAGTCGTGAGCGATTTTGAAAATTAGGTTGACAGCTCTGTAGTGTTTTGTGTAACTACTTTCTTAGTTACTCCAAATAAAGCTAAATAGTAATCCCTCTTTTTTAGAGGAGACTTAAGTGAGTATTGACTTTATCTACCCTCTCCTCTCTCCTCTCTCCCTCTCTCTACTACCTCCAATCTGAAACCAACCATCCGACTTTATTAGAGTTAGAGTTTTCAAAGTCAGTGTTCCTTCTAGGAGCGAGTAGTATATGGGCGAATATACCACCACAATCTTTACAGATGGTTCTAAAATCAACTGCGATATTCGTTCCGGTTTCTTCAGTGAAGAAGCTGGGGTAAGTATATCTTACAGTCTTCCCAACAACTGTAGAGTTTTTTAGGCTGAAATATTTGCGATAATGTCAGCCTGTAGGGTACTATACGATCTCAACATTCGTAGCAACATAGGAATTTTTCTCGACAGTTAAGCGGCACTTCTTTCCCTAAACTATTATACTACCACTTCCCTACTAGTCAGACAATGCAAGAAGGATCTTTCTGACATTACCCTTGTTTGGTTACATGTGCATATTGACTATTATGGAGTTGATGAGCTTGTCAGAACATGATTTGCCCTTGATATCTCCAACGTTGTTTCAGTAGCAACTCCGTTAGGTATTATCAAAAGCAGAATCCTCAGACTATTTCTCCAAAAAGCTAAAAACAGATGGAATAACCTAGGCACATGCAAAAGGGCCTAGTTATTGTGGCCTTCCTTCAATGGGATCTTGATCTTATAACCCCAAATAGGCGGGATATATCGAAATTGATAGCGGCAATAACAGTACACTGGCAGGACACAGGACACTGATTGGCAGACAGTCAAGTCGGCTGGGGCTCCCCTTTAATAAGTGCTGTAGCAGGAAAAAGGCAAAACCGGTCTTCCATCTTTTCTGTGAATGCCCTACTCTAGCCGTTAAGAGAAACATTTTTCTTGGCAGCTACTTCATATCTAACCTTGGTAATATATCTGAGTCTAAGCTAAATGACATCTTGAAATTTCTCATGGCTACAGTTTGGATCTAATACTATACAATACTACATCTGATGAGTGGTGTAGTCCGGTTAAAACGGAGTCTATTTGACTCTACTTAATTGTTCGCGCGCAGTTAACCACCACGATAACCATCCAACCTCTCTCGCTCTCTCTTAGGTTGCGCAACTTTATTACTCAAACGCTTCAGCGATGTTTGGAAAATTCCCAACTTTCGATAAAAGCTAGTCAAATCAGTTTTCTTTTAGCTTACGATCATGCATGAACAAATGTTCTGCTGCCTCACACATACATTAAGAAATATTATGAGCATTGCCCACCACTGATATAAATGTTTTAACATACAAATTTTGCAAACTAAAGGAAAAATTCTTACTTTAGCAAATAAAACAAAGAGTTTTTTTGCATGTTAACCTCTAAAAGAAATGAAACACAATTACAAATGCATACACGCCCTTAATGTAAAAAAACTCAATCCATTTTATTTATTTACCCTATTTAAAAGGGAAGGGAATATTTATTTTAATAATGAGTATGGAACCTAATGAAATATGACCTACAGCCACAATACATAGAGAAAACACAGTAACTAATACAATTGCTTACAAGTAAGGAGTTAGTAAGCTAATATGAGCGATAAGAACAAATCTTCAAGTTTGGGTTTTGTAGCTCATAACCAATTCTTGCTATTAGATAAAGAAATACAATTTCTTGAAAATATTTTTTTTTCTTTTTACCAAAATTGAGTTCTTCATAGTCATCATTATTTCAAGTAAATATAAGTAAAAGTCTTTTTTTTTTAATGGAAAAATATTTGGATGCAAAAAAATGTAAAAACTTAAATTAGCAAAAAAATTTATTCAGAAAAAAGGAAAGTCAATAAAAATAAATTTGTTTGATAACAAATTTTGAAAGAAAAAGTTACAGTTGAGTTAATATTGCAAAAAATATAGTGATTTTATTTAAAAAAATTTACTAGATTAAAAAAATTTACTAGATTAACTAACTAAATAACTAACTAAAAATTTACTAGATTAACTAACTAGATTAACTTCCTACTTCTGATTTGGTTTAGACATATAATAATAATATTCTTCTACGAAATTCTATTAAAATTTGTCACAACTATTTTAATAATTATCTAAATTTCTTTACTATTATTTTGCCCCCAATCATATAAAAATTCAGTTCTCCTTATGTTTTCCTTGTAAATTCTTAGCAAATTAGTGATTAAAAATAGGAAAAATAAAGACAAATTTGAATTCATTGGAAACAAACAGAAAAAGTACTTAAAGAAAAAATTACTATTACAAGCCCTATCGATTGTATTCATTGTAATTGTGTAGCAGTTTTCTTTTATTAACTCCAGCAGTTTTATAAAAAGTCAAGGTACCCACTTTCCTTAGTGCTAACTACATACTTCAATGACTCGAATCTTAAAAAACTTTAGATCTTTAGATTGTACTTATTTGAACTACTATATATAAACTATTGCTACTATTTAAGTATTAAATTAAGGCAAAATTACTCCGAACAGCTGGATATGCTTGTATTTGTTTCTTAACCCACACATATATAAAAATCTACATTAAAACTGTTCATGTCAGCTAAAGTGCTAATGATGCAGGCGTGTATTTGTTAGATTAAGTTTTGTATCTTCAACATTCATCTTCTAGATGCTACAATTCATCTGCTACATGATAACACTTTCTTACACTATTTTTTTCTATACATTCTATATTAAAGATTTTGTATTACAATTCAATAATCATTGATGTGGGTGCAAATGTGTCTAATTCTTATAAAGTTTGCAAGAATAAAACCCAAAGAAGAAGAAAATAATTGAAAAAACAAGTAAGAAATTATAGTCGAGCGTGGCCGACCATATGATACCCTACACCAATTGCGAATATTAAATGTGATTAATTTCAATAATGAAGCATTTCTGTTAATCTTATATAGGTTCCAAATAATGTCTGTTCATGTTCGGTTGTATGCTGACTAGGAGAAATAAAAGACCGATTTCAATCATTTTCAACAGCCATCGTCAGTGGATCCAGAAAATAGTATGTGACCCATTTTAACAAATTATATTCAGAATTGCGATCTGTTGCGTGTATACAAGGTTTATACGGTTACAAAGACGGACATAGCTTAATAAGGACAAATATTTTTGAGTGTTACAAACATCACCACATTTTGCCGACTTTTGGATAGATAGAAGTATATTAGACGTAGTTAAAAGATAAACGGCCGAAATCGGAAGGTCCGGATGTATGGGGGCTAAAGCAGAAATTGAGCCGATCCTTATAAAATGTATTATTGGGAATTATCTATATACATATATAAAAATGAATGTGTGTTTGTTTGTATGTTTATATGTTTGTATGTTTGTGGGTTTATATGTTTGTATGTTTGAAAGTTATAGACTACTAAACGGCTAAACTAATTTTCTTCAAATTTTCACAGCACATTCCTGTATGTCTGGCAATAGACTACTTTTTATTTCTGATCATGGCGAAAAATGACAGTGTTATTTATAATTATATTAAACTTAGTTGTGCCAATTTTTGGGAAGATAGTAGTATATTTATCGTAGTTATGAGCTAAAACGCCCAAATCAGTAGGTCCGGTTGTATGGGGGCTAGGGCAAAAATTAGTCCGATCCTTATAAAATTTAATGTCGACATTTATGTTTATATAAAATCTATTTGTGGTAAATTTCATCGTGATACTAGTGTTTATAAGTGAATTGTGGACATTCAAGTCATTTTCTGAAGGGGATTTTGTATGGGGGATAGGGTCAAATAATGGCCGATCATTATAAAAATCGACAGTGTTATTTATAATTATATCAAACTTAGTTTGAGAGATAGTAGTATAATTGATAAAGTTATGAGCTAAAAGGCCCAAATCGGAAGGTCCGCTTATATGGGGGCTAGAGTAAAACTTGGTCCGATCCCTATAAAATTTATTGTTGGGAATTATGTTTATATAAAACTCATTTGTGTCAAATTTTATCGTGATACTAGTGTTTATAAGTGAATTGTGGACATTCAAGTCATTTTCTGAGGGGGACTTTGTATAGGGGCTAGGGTCAAATAATGCTCGATCTTTACGAAAATCACTAGAATAGAATATAAAACTAAATTTTTTCTACTTTTGTAGAGATAGTAGATCATTTAACATAATTATGAGGTCAAAAGCCCTATTCGGGGGGGTCCGGTTGTATGGGGGCTAGGTGAAATAATGGACTGATTTCAACTATTTTCAATAGCGTTCGTCCTTAGACCAAGAGAAGTGCATGTTCCAAATTTCATCAAATTATCTGAAAAATTGCGACCTGTAGAGTGCGCACAAGGTTTACATGGACACACAGACAGACGGACGGACGGACAGACGGACATAGCTTAATCGACTCAGGAAGTGATTCTGAGCCGATTGGTATACTTTAAGGTGGGTGTAGGACCAATATTTTTGGGTGTTACAAACATCAGCACAAACGCATAATACCCTCCCCACTATAGTGGTGTAGGGTATAATAAGTATATAGTAGACAATATCTATAGAAGTTGTTGGCTACTAATGAGATAATTTTGTTAGTTTGTGATTGAAATTAATCGTAACATATACAAGTTTAGTGGACAAATAACTACTTCTATTAGGTTGAGTATTTCCCAAATTTGTTTAGATTTTTTGGCCTGTTTTAAGGTTAATATGAAATGAGAGCAAAAAAATTAATATTCTTAATTAGTTTGTAAAAAAATACTCCTAGAAAGGGGGCAACAAATTAATTAAATTCTGTTACTCTTACTAAAAGATAAGAAAAACGTTAAAGCATTGTTCGGCAGCGACTGATTAATGACAATTATTATAAAAATTATATTTTAGTCTATTGTCTAACTATATTCTATAGTCATTTTAGACTAGACTAAAGTCTAGTCTATAGTGTAGTCTGTAGTCTAGTCTACAGTCTAGTCTATAGTCTAGTCTATAGTCTAGCCTATAGTCTAGCCTATAGTCTAGTCTATAGTCTAGTCTATAGTCTAGTCTATAGTCTAGTCTATAGTCTAGTCTATAGTCTAGTCTATAGTCTAGCCTATAGTCTAGTCTATAGTCTAGTCTATAGTCTAGCCTATAGTCTAGTCTATAGTCTAGTCTATAGTCTAGCCTATAGTCTAGTCTATAGTCTAGTCTATAGTCTAGCCTATAGTCTAGTCTATAGTCTAGTCTATAGTCTAGCCTATAGTCTAGTCTATAGTCTAGTCTATAGTCTAGCCTATAGTCTAGTCTATAGTCTAGTCTATAGTCTAGCCTATAGTCTAGTCTATAGTCTAGTCTATAGTCTAGCCTATAGTCTAGTCTATAGTCTAGTCTATAGTCTAGCCTATAGTCTAGTCTATAGTCTAGTCTATAGTCTAGTCTATAGTCTAGTCTATAGTCTAGTCTATAGTCTAGTCCTATAGTCTAGTCTATAGTCTAGTCTATAGTCTAGTCTATAGTCTAGTCTATAGTCTAGTCTATAGTCTAGTCTATAGTCTAGTCTATAGTCTAGTCTATAGTCTAGTCTATAGTCTAGTCTATAGTCTAGTCTATAGTCTAGTCTATAGTCTAGTCTATAGTCTAGTCTATAGTCTAGTCTATAGTCTAGTCTATAGTCTAGTCTATAGTCTAGTCTAGTCTATAGTCTAGTCTATAGTCTAGTCTATAGTCTAGTCTATAGTCTAGTCTATAGTCTAGTCTATAGTCTAGTCTATAGTCTAGTCTATAGTCTAGTCTATAGTCTAGTCTATAGTCTAGTCTATAGTCTAGTCTATAGTCTAGTCTATAGTCTAGTCTAGTCTAGTCTATAGTCTAGTCTATAGTCTAGTCTATAGTCTAGTCTATAGTCTAGTCTATAGTCTAGTCTATAATCTAGTCTATAGTCTAGTCTATAGTCTAGTCTATAGTCTAGTCTATGTCTAGTCTATAGTCTATTCTATAGTCTAGTCTATAGTCTAGTCTATAGTCTATTCTATAGTCTAGTCTATAGTCTAGTCTATAGTCTAGTCTATAGTCTAGTCTATAGTCTAGTCTATAGTCTAGTCTATAGTCTAGTTTATAGTCTATTCTATAGTCTAGTCTATAGTCTAGTCTATAGTTTAGTCTATAGTCTAGTCTATAGTCTAGTCTATAGTCTAGTCTATAGTCTAGTCTATAGTCTAGTCTATAGTCTAGTCTATAGTCTAGTCTATAGTCTAGTCTATAGTCTAGTCTATAGTCTATAGCCTATTGCCTAGTCTCTAGTATAGTATATAGTCTATGGTCTATTAAAAGTGTTGTAGTTTTCTTAAACACATCATAATTTTAATTGTTTTACAGACAATAATAAAACAATTTTTTATTATAGTCTATAGTCTATTCTATAGTCTAGTCTATAGTCTAGTCTATAGTCTATTCTATAGTCTAGTCTATAGTCTAGTCTATAATCTAGTCTATAGTCTAGTCTATAGTCTAGTCTATAGTCTAGTCTATAGTCTAGTCTATAGTCTAGTCTATAGTCTAGTCTATAGTCTAGTCTATAGTCTAGTTTATAGTCTAGTCTATAGTCTAGTCTATAGTCTAGTCTATAGTATAGTCTATAGTCTAGTCTATAGTCTAGTCTATAGTATAGTCTATAGTCTAGTCTATAGTCTAGTCTATAGTCTAGTCTATAGTCTAGTCTATAGTCTAGTCTATAGTCTAGTCTATAGTCTAGTCTATAGTCTAGTCTATAGTCTAGTCTATAGTCTAGTCTATAGTCTAGTCTATAGTCTAGTATATGGTCTATGGTCTAGTAAAAGTGTTGTTGTTTTCTTAAACACATCATAATTTTAATTGTTTTACAAACAATAATAAAACAATTTTCTATTTTTCTCAAATTCTGTTGGTGTTTGAGAGATCCTCTCCCTTTGTATTAGGCCTTTAAAAAGCGTTATAGCTTAGTTGCTTTTGCATCTGTAACAGAAAAAGAGGAAAGAACTCTTTGTGTCAATATGAGTATGATGGAACATTTCTAGTTTGAAAAACATAATTTGTTGATGCATAAGTAAATAAAATTTCCTTAAATTTTAAAATAAAAAAAGATTTCAAAACTTTTCTTGATTTAGCAAAGCAAATTAAAAAAAAATTAAAAATAGAATGCAAAAAGAACATCCGTTTAAAAGTTTCTTGTTATTTTTGCTGTTGTCGTTTGTTTGGCAGAAAGGAAAAAGAACAGCAAAATAAAAAGAAAATTAAGAAAATTGAGCATGTTTGTAGTTAATCCTTCCACAGTTCATTTAATGCAGGCCAAAAGCAATATAAAACAACTAAATGTAATGAAAATATCTACTCTATTTGTAACAAACTTCTTTCAAGAACACAGCAAATTCAAACTCAATTCAATTCAATTACTTATCCTTCAATACGCTGTAAATAAACTATATAGTATGGATGAAAGCAAACAAACAAAAGGGTGCCAAAATGGCAAGAGGGGCCAGTGGGAAGGAAGTTTGGTAAATTAATTCAAAACTAAAATTCATTTATTTATTTTATTTACTCATTCATGTAGGAGCTTGTCTGTGTATGTGTTACTGTCATTGTCGAAAACATCATTTAATTTTGCAACAATTCCCCTTTTAGCTATTCAACACTTTATTTATTTTAGTTTTTTTTTAACAAATTCATCTGGCAAACACAGGCAAATAAAGAAGAGATAATTAAAAATTTACTTAAATAATTACCAGTTAGTTGTTTTGCAACGCCTTCTTTTTCGATTATATTCGCTTGTAAAAGTTTTATTTTTCGTTTTTTTTTTTTTTGTTCAATTCTTTGTCTTCGACATCAACATCCGGTTAAATGAACAGTTTTTATTCACAGATGTTGTTTTAATTCAACTAGTGAGATGGATCAAAAACAACTGCAAATTCTCAGAATATAAGATTTTAAACAATTTGTAAAGAGAATTTTAAGCTTCTGCACGAAAATAATATTCCCATACTAAACAGTTTTCCAAGTCCTCTATAGCCTAGTCCATATAGACTGGAACTGACTAAAAACTAGGCTATAGTCTAAATTATATGGACCTGACTAAAAACTAGTCTATATGACTATAATAGAAAAGTTTTTAGTCAGATCCATGTGGTGGCCTCCGTAGGTTAGTGGTTAGTGTTCTAGTCTGGTAGACCGGAGGTGGTGGGTTCGATTCCCACCTGAGGCACTGGTTAAGGAGCGCACAACAGGCCCGATAGAGGCCTAGGTGTATTTCTTCGGATTTGATGTATATACATCCTCCTTTCAAACTAACTAACTAACTAACTAACTAACTAGTCAGGTCCATACAGACTAGACTATAACCTAGTTTTTAGTTAGGTCCATATAGACTAGACTATAGCCTAGTCTATTGAATAGTCTAGTCTATTGCCTAGTCTAGTATATTGTCTAGTCTATTGCCTAGTCTAGTCTATTGCCTAGTCTAGCCTATTATCTAGTCTATAGTCTAGTTTATAGTCTAGTCTATAGTCTAGTCTATAGTCTAGTCTATAGTCTAGTCTATAGTCTAGTCTATAGTCTAGTCTATAGTCTAGTCTATAGTCTAGTCTATAGTCTAGTCTATAGTCTAGTCTATAGTCTAGTCTATAGTCTAGTCTATAGTCTAGTCTATAGTCTAGTCTATAGTCTAGTTTATAGTCTAGTCTATAGTCTAGTCTATAGTCTAGTCTATAGTCTAGTCTATAGTCTAGTCTATAGTCTAGTCTATAATCTAGTCTATAGTCTAGTCTATAGTCTAGTCTATAGTCTAGTCTATAGTCTAGTCTATAGTCTAGTCTATAGTCTAGTCTATAGTCTAGTCTATAGTCTAGTCTATAGTCTAGTCTATAGTCTAGTCTATAGTCTAGTCTATAGTCTAGTCTATAGTCTAGTCTATAGTCTAGTCTATAGTCTAGTCTATAGTCTAGTCTATAGTCTAGTCTATAGTCTAGTCTATAGTCTAGTCTATAGTCTAGTCTATAGTCTAGTCTATAGTCTAGTCTATAGTCTAGTCTATAGTCTAGTCTATAGTCTAGTCTATAGTCTAGTCTATAGTCTAGTCTATAGTCTAGTCTATAGTCTAATCTATACTCGAGTCTATAGTCTAGTCTATAGTCTAGTCTATAGTCTAGTCTATAGTCTAGTCTATAGTCTAGTCTATAGTCTAGTCTATAGTCTAGTCTATAGTCTAGTCTATAGTCTAATCTATACTCGAGTCTATAGTCGAGTCTACAGTCTATAATAATAGTTTATGCATTTACTCTAGTTCTTCTAGGCCCTGGATAATGAAAATTCCTATGAAAGTTTATATTAAGTCTTGAAAAGTTTTTTAAGTTAAATCAAGTGTTTCTTCCCCACTATATAAATTTGCTTTTTATTGAGATTATCCCCCCATCTAATTCACGCTTCACTGACTAAATTTAGTTTATTTTGTAGTTTATTTAAAAATAGGATTTGAATTGCATTTTAATATTGTGTGAGCATTTGGCAAATGTTAAAGTTTTGTTTCAGTTGGTTTGTCGGTTGAAATAGTTAATTGTTTGTTCAATTCAGTGGTTTCTGTTAAGTTTCATTAAAAGTTAAAGTTAGTTTTTAGTAACCTTTCTCAAAGTTAAAGCAAAAAACTCGTTGCATGTATTTTATAAATCAAATATTATTTTTAGTAAAATATTTTAGTACTATTTCTTTCTGATAAACCTTCTTGTGATAATTATTTAGTATTCATTACGATTTCTTAAATAATAAACAGAAATTGGAAAAATATGTTAAAATTACAATACAGCATGTGATCCTAAAAGGAGATAAATTTGTAAAAACACATTAATAAACACAGATAAATTTTAGGAAAAAATACAATAAACAAAACACCTGTGTCTTAGTGTTAACTGCAATGTAAATTTTGTTGATTCAGCAGCAAACAGTATCTTCCAACAGCCAAGACAACAACATTAAGGCAAATATTACAAGAAATAGTAGTAGCAATATGATATACAATGACATTAATAACAACAAAACAAACTTTGAAATGGAAATAAGTAGAAAAAGATAAGTACGAATTAAAAAAAAACTCAAAAGACACAATTGCATAAAAATGTTGTAAAAAAAAAAAACAAGAAATAGTTGTAGAAAAGCCATTGACAACACCTGCAGCATTGACACAATCTACCAGGAGTCTTGTTACAATATTTTACCTGACGACTCATTCACTTACTCTGTCGCTATCTTTTTATATGAGCTCGAATTTAAAACATGCATTTTAAGTATATGCGACAGATTTTAGATGTTGTTTATAAGTATGTTAAGGTAATAAGGGTGTTGTTGCCTGGCAATAATACACAAAGGGTTCAGTATTACGCTGTACACTTCCTGTACACTCTACATTCCTCTGAATCCTTTTGTCTAGTTGTATCCTAATCCTGCGTGTTCCCTATTACATCGGACTTTATTAATTATGAGGTGGCTTTTTTTTTTCAAATAAAATAACACCACCCTAATGTTTACATGTCAATGAATGTATTAGTTTATGTTGTTGTCTCTATACATACTTAAATTTTCAATTTTTTTCTCTGTTTAGTATTCCTCACTCTAAGTGCTTTTTTTTTGCTCTCTTGTACAAGAAGTTGCGGTATATATTTCATTTTGGTAGATCCAACTGCATTACTTTAGATGCCTTCTTTACCTTTTTTTCTCACACACACCCATATATATGTATATAAACACATCTACATAACGATACCTAAATCTATGTTTGAAAATATACTAACAAAGTAGGACAAATCGTTTGACAATGCAGCAAAAAAGAAATAAAGAGACAAACAAGAAAAGGATACAAGAGAAGCTGAACTGAGTGATGAAGAAAAAAAAAACTAAAACTGTATTATAAAACAGAATACAAGTATCGAGCAGTAGGTAGCATAAGATAGTAAGTATGTATATGTCTATGTTGTTGTTGCAATTGTGGCTTGCTTAGTTTCCCTATTGCTGCTGCTGCTAGTTTTAAAGCAATGTTTGGCAAACTCTATTTTTTTGCTGCATCCTTATTTTGTCATCTTGTTGCTCCTTGCTGGTTTGTTGTTAAGTGGCTGAGGATGTGAAGAATGATACTTGTAATGTTGCTGATTTAACTTAATGACAAATTCCATTATTGAAGTGATGGGTAAATTTGTCTACTTTTATAGCATGAAAAAGAAGCAGAAGGAGAAACTATTATTATATTTTACTTTTAGTGCTTTTTTCCTCTTTTTGTAGCTTTAAATTTATTTGGCTTAGTTTTTTTATGTATGGAAAGGATATATATTTATTGTTGCAATTTCAAAGAAAATCTTGCTAAAATATTTTTATTTTCGAGAATTACAGTTGCTAAACAAAAGGGTGTGACTTTAATAAATCAAAGTTTAATTTTGCATAAAATTAACAATATTAAAAAAAACACTTCTTAAAAATCATTTATACAAAGAGAATCTTTAGTCATGATCATTCATCTAAGACTATAATTTGATACAAAATTCATAGTAATAAGAAGATCTTGAATCCTATCCTTCATATAAAGCATTTTTCAGAAAATCAGTTTTTGAACAATTATGTGTTAAGAAAAAGATCAATAATTGGACATGGGTTTCTAAACAGTTAATAAATAGTATGGTTCCCATATAAAATACTTTCAAAAAACATTTCCAAATATGGACAACAGTGCGAAACTAAAATATATAATATGTTTGCTGATAAAATTCACACATATCTCTCCCGGTTACTTAAACATCATATATGTCATTATAAAGGCCTCAGCTTCTGCTTTCTAAATCCGCGGAGTAACTTAAAATCGGTTGAGATTCAACTAAATTACTGACTTATAAGTACTTAAGGGTACGAAACCTCAGTTTTTCCCGTAACTCAAGATATTGGAGGTGTTTGTAAAATTTCTTGTTCTACTCGGATCCATCTTTCATAAAAATAACATCACTTAACAGGTATTTAAATTTTCGTTTATTTTGTCTCACTGTGTTTATTATATTCTATTATTTGCAATCCACTGCATATGATTAATTTTGAATTTATTTCTATACAATTTTATTAATCATACGCCTTCATCTAACATATAAAAACGAGTAACGTTACTGTATGATTGATAGCTGATAGTTGCTGAAACGTTGAATTTTGGACTAGAAGTTAGTGTGCCGCTAATAGATCCACCAAGACGGGAAACCAGTAAAAAGGGGGTAAATTCGGTGATTCCTTAAATACTAAACTAGCTTATTAAAAAATTGATTTATACAATTGAGACGTTTATGGTACATTTTAATATTTCTAATAGTACGTTTAGAAATTTCTTTGTGGTACTTTTTAGTTCTTTAAAAAGTACTTTTTGATTTTTCTTATATTATTGAAGTTATGAATATGAAATCAAAAAAAAATTAGGTCCTTAGGAATCTACAACACAAAATGTGTGACTTTGAATCCCTAAATTATTAATAAATAAATTGATTATATTCAAACAATTTATTATACCCTCCACCACCATCAGTGGTGATAGAGGGTATATATAACTTTGTCATTCCGTGTGTAACACCAAGAAATATTCATCTGAGACCCAACAAAGTATATATATTCTGGGTCCTTATCAAATTCTGAGTCGATTTAGCTATGTCCGTCTGTCCGTCTGTCTGTGTAAAACACGCTCACGATAAAACGAAGCAATAGAGCTTAACCAAATTCACCCCAAATGTTCTTCATTTTCCTAAGTTGTTTGGTATTGCAAATGGGCAAAATCGGTTCACACCGGGAAAAGTTATGAATCAAAATTTAAAACAACCTCGGAAAAAAATAAGCATTTTTTACACATTCTGATGTAGTTTTCTCGAAAACTATGCAAGATAATTCCATGGAAATCACCATACATTCGTTTCTGCACAAGATCTTGATCCCTGCTGAAAATGGCCAGAATCGGTCCACAATTTCATATACCTCCCATACAAAAGTACATATTCCCGGAAAATGGGTTTTTTGTTAATAACTTCCGCCACAATGTCGATATCTTCACAAAATTTTACAAATTAAAATCTTATGTCAATAGAATTCTTTCAGAGGAAAAATTTTATGGATCGGTCTATAATTGGACATAGCTCCCATACAAGGTCCCCTCCCGAAAATCACTTAAACGCGCATAACTCATTACTAAATTAAGATATCCAAATAAAATTTGGTATAAGTATTGCCCATATGCATAGAAATATTACTGTGAAATTTTTTTCCGATCGATCCATAATTGGTCATAGCTCCCATACAAGGTCCCCTCCCGAAAATCACTTAAACGCTCATACCTCATTACTAAATTAAGAAATCCAAATAAAATTTGGTACAAGTATTGCCCATATGCATAGAAATATTACTGTGAAATTTTTTTCCGATAGGTCCATAATTGAACATAGCTCCCATACAAGGTCCCCTCCCGAAAATCACTTAAACGCGCATAACTCATTACTAAATTAAGATATCCAAATAAAATTTGGTATAAGTATTGCCCATATGCATAGAAATATTACTGTGAAATTTTTTTTCGATAGGTCCATAATTGGACATAGCTCCCATACAAGGTCCCCTCCCGAAAATCACTTAAACGCGCATAACTCATTACTAAATTAAGATATCCAAATACAATTTGGTATAAGTATTGCCCATATGCATAGAAATGTTACTGTGAAATTTTTTTCCGATCGGTCCATAATTGGTCATAGCTCCCATACAAGGTCCCCTCCCGAAAATCACTTAAACGCTCATAACTCATTACTAAATTAAGATATCCATATAAAATTTGGTACGAGTATTGCCCATATGCATAGAAATATTACTGTGAAATTTTTTTCCGATAGGTCCATAATTGGACATAGCTCCCATACAAGGTCCCCTCCCGAAAATCACTTAAACGCGCATAACTCATTACTAAATTAAGATATCCAAATAAAATTTGGTATAAGTATTGCCCATATGCATAGAAATATTACTGTGAAATTTTTTCTGATCGGTCCATAATTGATCATAGCTCCCATACAAGGTCCCCTCCCGAAAATCACTTAAACGCGCATAACTCATTACTAAATTAAGATATCCAAATAAAATTTGGTATAAGTATTGCCCATATGCATAGAAATATTACTGTGAAATTTTTTTCCGATCGGTGCATAATTGGTCATAGCTCCCATACAAGGACCCCTCCCGAAAATCACTTAAACGCGCTTAACTCATAACTAAATTCAGATATCCATATAAAATTTGGTACCAATATTACCCATATGTACAGAAATATTGTTGTGAAATTTTTTTCCGATCGGTCCATAATTGATCATAGCTCCCATACAAGGTCCCCTCTCGAAAATCACTTAAACGCGCATAACACATTACTAAATTAAGATATCCATATAAGGTTTGGTACAAGTATTACACATATGCACAGAAATATTACTGTGAAATTTGTTTCCGATCGGTCCATAATTGGTCATAGCTCCCATACAAGGTCCCCTCCCGAAAATGACTTAAACGCACATAACTCATTACTAAATTAAGATATCCATATAAAGTTTGGCAGAAATATTGCTCATATACAGAGAAATATTACTGTGAAATTGTTTTCCTATCGATCCATAATTGATCATAGCTCCCATACAAGGTCCCTTTCAGAAAAACCCTTAAAGGCACATAACTCATTACCAAATAATGATATGTATGTATTTTTAAAATCCTTAAATCTTTCACACACATGCATACATGCAAATACGAGATATCGCTAAAGCATATCTTAGGGCGCTACAAAAATTTAAATGAAAGTGGCGTTTCTAATGTTCAATAAATCTTGGAATTGTAGTAGATTTAAGCTGTTTAAATCTTGGGATTTTTCTATTTAAGACATGAGAAAACTTATTTCTACAAATATTTTATTAATTAGAAATGTATTAATACAAAAGTTGCTGGTGGAGGGTATTTAAGATTCGGCTCAGCCGAATATAGCACTCTAACTTGTTATATTTTATTATTGTCAATCCACTGCGTATGATTAATTTTTAATTTATTTCTTTAAAATTTTATTAATCATACGCCTTCATCTAACATATAACAAAATGTAAAGTTACTGTATTACTGACTGATTCAATAGCGCTCATCCTAGTTGACAGAGGTTGAGAAGTTGAATTTTGGACTTGAAGTTAGTGTGCCTCCAATGGATCCACCAAGACGGGAAAACTAGTAAAAGGACATAAATTCGGTAACTTCTTAATTCGATAACTTCTTAACTTAGCAATTTATTGATAAAACCTATATTTCTAGAAGAGGCTTTATATGGGAGTTCAAATATGGAGGAGGGTCAAATATGGGCCAATCCTCAACAAATTGGGAAGAGGGATGTAATTTTATATAAAGGTTAGTTGTACTGAATTTCATCGCGATACTAATGGTTATAAGTAAATTTTTGGACATTTAAGTTATTTTTTAAAGGGGGCTTTATATGGAGGCTAGGCTCAAACGACGGCTGATCATTATAAAAATTAGCATGGTCATTGTGTCTATATAAAACTTAGTTGTGCTAGTTTTTGGTGAGATGGTAGTATATTTGATATAGTTATGAGTTTAAACCCCTAAATCGGAAGATAAGGTTGTATGGGGGCTAGGTGAAATAATGGACCGATTTCATTTCACTAGGTATCGTCCTTGTGTAGGTGTGGTCCAAATTTTTTCAAAATATCTTGAAAATTGTGGCCTGTAGCTTGCGCACAAGGTTCACATGGACAGCCAGCCGGACAGACGTACGGACGGACATCTTAATCGACTCATAAAGTGATTCTGAATTGATCGGTATACTTTAAGGTGGGTGTAGGACCAATATTTTTATGCGTTACAAACATCAGCACAAACTTATAATACCGTCCCCACTATAGTGGTGTAGGGTATAAATATTAGATACTAACAATTGAGAAGTTTATGGTACTTTTATACCCTACACCACTTTTGTGGGGAGGGTATATTGGGTTTGTGCTGATGTTTGTAACGCACAGTTATATTGGTAATATACCCAACTTAAAGCATACCAATTGGAATAGAATCATTTTCTTAGTCGATTTAGTTATGTGCGTTCGTCTGCCTGTCTGTCTGTCTGTCTGTCCGTCTGTCTGTCTCTCCGTCCATCTCTTCGTCTGTCTGTCCGTCCATCTCTTCGTCTATCTGTCCGTCCATGTAAACCTTGTAATCAAACTACTTGTCGCAATTTTGAAGATAATTCAATTAAATTTAGTTCATGATCTTCTTTTGTCCCAGGGACGAAAATGGTTAAGATCGGTGCATTATTTCAACTAGCTCCCATACAACTGAACCCTTCAAATAGGGCTTGTAAACCTTGTAATCAAACTACTGGTTTTTAAATCTTGCAAAAGTACTTTGAAATATGAAATCAAAAATATTTGCTTCTGAAATCCACAATAAGAAAATCATTGATACTTTTTCATAGCCACAATGGTAATTTTTTATGAAGATATTTTTGTTGTTTTTTTAAGGTAATTTTGTGTACCTTAGAAAACAACATCAGGGAAGATTATTAGATAAAGAAGTATAGAATTTTTGTTAGGTTCTACCAAACTTATGCCATTTTAAACCAAATTTCCTTAAAATCCAATTCTATTTGCTAATTTTTAGCCAAACTTTTTTCATTCACGCTCATTCATGTTCTCAATAGATTTTGAAAAATTTTTTTTTTTGGGAATAAGTGGAATATTTGTACTAAAGTGTATCAACCTAAATTGCCAAAGGAATGTATTACACCCTTGAGTCTATTGACAATACATTCTCATATAATGCCGTGTTATTTTTCACTCTGTTTGGAATTACAAGTATTTGTACTTTAAATCAAAATATTTTTGACATGTATATTTTTCCAAAAGACAGCGAAAAGAAATTGCAACTAGAGCACATAAGTAAACAGCTGTGTGACATCAAAAAACAATTTCCTTTTCTAACAGAAAAGGCAAGTGCAGAGCAAAAACTGTAATAATACTTAAAGGCTGTGAGGAGTGCAGCAAAATGAAAATCAACAACTAAATCATATAGCAGCAGCACTTTCGATTACAACACTTTTTGAAACCAACAAAAAAATTTTGAAATTTTTTTTGTCTTACTTTAACTGATGTTTAATAAACTTTCCCTAACAACTGGAAAAAATATATACCTTTAAGTCAAATGTTTTACAAGCATTTTACCTTCAAAGTAAAAACTATAAAAAAAAACTATTCAAGATTTTTTTCCACAGTTTTGAGTTTAAGACATGAAAACAAAGAACAGGTATAAAACCTTGTTTTTTCTGCTAAGAAAAAGGGCAAAATAACAAGAAACTTAAAACAAAGATAATGTCATTTTGATATTTTTTTCCACATTTAATCATTTGAAGGTACAAACTAAAACTTTGTTTTATGCAAAAATTTCATTTTAGCCTAGAGTTATTTAAACAGTATGTGTGTGTGTTTTTTGTAAATTTTATATAATAATAAAAATGAAAGCACTAGCATTATATAAAACAGTAAAACAACGTACTAAATTAAATTGACATACATAAATTAAAAGTATTTAATAAAGTCCATGAAATATTAACTAACAGGCAAATAACTGATTATTATTCATATAAAACATAAAACTATTTGCAACAATTTGTTTGGCTTTCTGTTGATTTTGCATAAAACAAAGATAAACATTGTTAGTTAATACTTTTTTTGTAAAATATCGCTTTTATTGCAGACATCAGGCCGTAATAATAATATTGAAAAAATATGTATATATTTGATCTCGTATAAAAGTTAATTTATAGTTGAATTTTATATTAAGTGTTGTTTATTTTGTTTAAATGAAATTTTAAAAACAGAGACAAAAATGTTTTAAATAGTTTTTTTTTTAACAATTTATAAAATAAATATTTTGCCAGCAAGTGGTCGGTTATAAAAAATGCAAAAAAAATCGTTTTAAAAAAACACTAAATGATAAATGGTAGTATTTATCATTTTCAAACACATATACAGACACTTACACACAGACAAACATATGGACAAATAAATACTTGAAACTGTATGTGTAACTATTCAACTCTAACTTGCAGACAGACAGACAAAAACGAGGTATGTTTTAAAAGCTTTTTAAATTTTCCAAAAAGTTTGCAAATATATTATCATTTATTACTATTTTCGTTTATTTTCTTTTATCATTTCATATTAAAAATTAAACGTCACAAAGACCACATTCGCATTCATACAAATATCCAATATTTAATATAGTGATCGTAAAAATAAAGCAAATTTTAATTGAAATCAGATCACATTTACTTAACTACTTGTATACATTAGGGCTATAAAACTATTAATATTAAATCATAAAATTAAATTTAATTTTCTTTATAATTATGATAATTTTATCAATGTACTAAGCTAAGTACCTAAACACTCCAAAAATAATTTCTCACTATTTATTACATTAAATTCGAATTTATGATCTTACAATCACAACCACCTTAATATTTATGCTGACAACAAACTGTTCAATAATGTGTTATAAAAAAAAACGCTATAGTTGCAGTTAAGTTTGATATTTAATTTAACTTCTTTTTTATTGACAGTAGTAAAAATTGTCATATATGAAGGCGTATGATTAATAAAAATGCATGAAAATAAATTAAATATCAATAATACGCAGTGGAGTGCAAATAAAATGATAAGAGAACAGATACATATGAGAGATCATGAATCGAGCTTACGATTTTTAAACGACAACAGAAAATTTAGTGGTCTCAAATGGAGCTTCTTTTTGCATTTAAACGCATATTTACTGAGTTATAAGCGATATTAGAATTTTTAAATTTTTCATATGAAAAATCGATTTTTGTTCAGAAATATAAGTGATAACAAATCGAGCTTCTTTTTGCATTTAAATGCATATTTACTGAGTTATAAGTGATTTTAGAATTTTTAAGTTTTTCATATGAAATATCATTTTTTGGGCAGAATTATAACTGATTACAAATCAAGCTTCTTTTTGCATTTAAACGCATATTTACTAAGTTATAAGTGATTTTAGAATTTTTAAATTTTTCATATGAAAAATAGATTTTTGGTAGAAATATATGTGATCGCAAATCGAGCTTCTTTTTGCATTTAAACATATATTTACTGAGTTATAAGCGATTTTAGAATGTTTGAGTTTTTCATATGAAAAACAGATTTTCGGTCAGAAATATTAGTGAACACAAATCGAGCTTCTTTTTGCATTTAAACGCATATTAACTGAGTTATAAGCAATTTTAGAATTTTTAAGTTTTTCATATGAAAAATCAATTTTTGGTCAGACATATGGGTGATCACAAATCAAGCTTCTTTTTGTATTTAAACGCATATTTACTGAGTTATAAGCGATTTTAGAATTTTGAGGTTTTTCATATGAAAAATCAATTTTTGGTCAGACATATGGGTGATCACAAATCGAGCTTCTTTTTGCATTTAAACGCATATTTACTGAGTTATAAGCAATTTTAGAATTTTGAAGTTTTTCATATGAAAAATCAATTTTTGGTCAGACATATGGGTGATCACATATCGAGCTTCTTTTTGCTTTTAAACGCATATTTACTGAGTTATAAGCGATTTTAGAATTTTGACGTTTTTCATATGAAAAATCAATTTTTGGTCAGACATATGGGTGATCACAAATCGAGCTTCTTTTTGCATTTCAACGCATATTTACTGAGTTATAAGCGATTTTAAAATTTTTGAGTTTTTTCTATATGAAAAATTGATTTTTGGTCAGAAATATAAGTGATCACAATTCGAGCTTCTTTTTGCATTTAAACGCATATTAACGGAGTTATAAGCGATTTTAGGATGTTTAAGTTTTTCATATGAAATATCATTTTTTGGGCAGAATTATAAGTGATCACAAATCGAGCTTCTTTTTGCTTTTAAACGCATATTTACTGAGTTATAAGCGATTTTAGAATTTTGAAGTTTTTCATATGAAAAATCAATTTTTGGTCAGACATATGGGTGATCAAAAATCGAGCTTTTTTTTGCATTTAAACGCATATTTACTGAGTTATAAGAGATTTTAGAATTTTTAAGTTTACCATCTGAAAAGTCAATTTTTGATCAGAAATACGAGTGATCACAAATCGAGCTTCTTTTTGCATTTCAACGCATATTTACTGAGTTATAAGCGATTTTAAAATTTTTAATTTTTTCATATGAAATATCATTTTTTGGGCAGAATTATAAGTGATCACAAATCGAGCTTCTTTTTGTATTTAAACGCATATTTACTGAGTTATAAGAAATTTTGGAATTTTGAAGTTTTTCATCTGAAAAATCAAGTTTTTTATTAGAAGTGTGAGTGATCACAAATCGAGCTTCTTTTTGCATTTAAACGCATATTTACTGAGTTATAAGCGGTTTTAGAATTTTGAAGTTTTTCATATGAAAAATCAATTTTTGGGCAAAATTATAAGTGATCACAAATCGAGCTTCTTTTTGCATTTAAACGCATATTTACAGAGTTATAAGCGATTTTAGAATTTTGAAGTTTTTCATATGAAAAATCAATTTTTGGGCAGAATTATAAGTGATCACAAATCGAGCTTCTTTTTGCATTTAAACGCATATTAACGGACTTATAAGCGATTTTAGGATGTTTAAGTTTTTCATATGAAATGTCATTTTTTGGGCAGAATTATAAGTGATCACAAATCGAGCTTCTTTTTGCATTTAAACGCATATTTACTGAGTTATAAGCAATTTTAGAATTTTGAAGTTTTTCATATGAAAAATCAATTTTTGGTCAGACATATGGGTGATCACATATCGAGCTTCTTTTTGCATTTAAACGCATATTTACTGAGTTATAAGCGATTTTAGAATTTTGAGGTTTTTCATATGAAAAATCAATTTTTGATCGGACATATGGGTGATCACAAATCGAGCTTCTTTTTGCATTTAGACGCATATTTACTGAGTTATAAGCAATTTTAGAATTTTGAAGTTTTTCATATGAAAAATCAATTTTTGGTCAGACATATGGGTGATCACATATCGAGCTTCTTTTTGCATTTAAACGCATATTTACTGAGTTATAAGCGATTTTAGAATTTTGAAGTTTTTCATATGAAAAATCAATTTTTGGTCAGACATATGGGTGATCACAAATCGAGCTTCTTTTTGCATTTAAAGGCATATTTACTGAGTTATAAGCGATTTTAGAATTTTGAAGTTTTTCATATGAAAAATCAATTTTTGGTCAGAAATATTAATGATCACAAATGGAGCTTTTTTTTGCATTTAAACGCATATTTACTGAGTTATAAGCGATTTTAGAATTTTTGAGTTTTTCATATGAAAAATTGATTTTTGGTCAGAAATATAAGTGATCACAAATCGAGCTTCTTTTTGCATTTAAACGCATATTTACTGAGTTATAAGCGATTTTAGAATTTTGAGGTTTTTCATATGAAAAATCAATTTTTGATCGGACATATGGGTGATCACAAATCGAGCTTCTTTTTGCATTTAGACGCATATTTACTGAGTTATAAGCAATTTTAGAATTTTGAAGTTTTTCATATGAAAAATCAATTTTTGGTCAGACATATGGGTGATCACATATCGAGCTTCTTTTTGCATTTAAACGCATATTTACTGAGTTATAAGCGATTTTAGAATTTTGAAGTTTTTCATATGAAAAATCAATTTTTGGTCAGACATATGGGTGATCACAAATCGAGCTTCTTTTTGCATTTAAAGGCATATTTACAGAGTTATAAGCGATTTTAGAATTTTGAAGTTTTTCATATGAAAAATCAATTTTTGGTCAGAAATATTAATGATCACAAATGGAGCTTTTTTTTTGCATTTAAACGCATATTTACTGAGTTATAAGCGATTTTAGAATTTTTAAGTTTTTCATATGAAAAATTGATTTTTGGTCAGAAATATGAGTGATCACAAATGGAGCTTATTTTTGCATTTAAACGCATATTTACTGAGTTATAAGCGATTTTAGAATTTTTGAGTTTTTCATATGAAAAATTAATTTTTGGTCAGACATATGGGTGATCACAAATCGAGCTTTTTTTTGTATTTAAACGCATATTTACTGAGTTATAAGTGATTTTAGAATTTTTAAGTTTTTCATATGAAAAATCAATTTATGTTTAGATATATGATGATCACAAATCGAGCTTCTTTTTGCATTTAAACGCACATTTACTGAGTTATAAGCGATTTTAGAATTTTTGAGTTTTTCATATGAAAAACCAAGAAACCAAGAACTTTTCTATTTTCAGTCATATTAAACAAATTGTCTTTCCCTTCCCTTCCTTCACATTTATTTTTTGAAGGATTTGTTTAAATCACGCCCTCTTCATTTGCAGCATATAAATTCTTTTGTCTGTGACATGAATGATTCGATCATTTATAACTCGTTTCTGTTGGCAGTTGGTTTTTTTATATCGCCGTATTACAGATTATAATCCAGCTGATGATTTTATTATTTTATATGGGTTTTCTATAATATTTATTTGTTGTCATATTTTATGATTATAAAAATGTATAATAAATTATTATGGCAATAAACTACCAAACACACATACGTACAATGTTAAACTGTAAAAAGTTATAGGTCTTCAAGACCGTTTATAGTATACCCTACAGCTTTGTATACAGATTTATTTTCGGAGTTTCTAAGATCAGCGTATAGGCCATCATAGGATATAGATTGTAATGTGAAGTCTGTATATATGACAATTATTCGTGTTGATTTTTTAAAAGTACAATGTATGGACGTTGGTTAAAATAATGAATTGATTTGAACATTTAACTCGATATTTCGAACAGTAGTTTTAACTGATCTTTGAAGGAATCATGTATTATAACTGCCTCACTTAATTGGTGTAGGGTATAAACTGATTCTGTCTATGAGTATAAGATAATCTGTATATGATATTATTATACAGACAATGTATCTAAATAAAAAGTTTTTAAAGTTTATTATACATAGTATGTATGTTAATAAATTACATATACAGACATAGTCGAAAAAATTTACATTTACACATACATACATAGATATATGTATGTTTGCTTACATGTTTAACTGTTTGTCACTTGAAATATAGAAAATTTATAGATTATTTAAATTTACATATTTTTTTTTATAAATTTCTATATCTCCCAATAGATGCAAATTGACACATCATTTGTTATAATTATTGGAAAAATATATTTATATTATAAATATATTATTTTTAACTTTATTAATATTTATTTAGTAGAAACTGCAACACACAGTTAAGAACTTGAACTGTCTGAGAGCAGAAAAAAAACTAAATGAAAAATTGTTGTAAATTTTAAAATCACACTACTAGTTGTAACTTCAAACGAGGGAATAGAGTAAAATAACATTGAAGTGTCACTTGCAGTAAAAGTATCCTCTTTTTTGTTCATCCTTTTTTAAGGCAGCAATTTATTTTAAAACACACATGTCGAGGTAAATTTTTGTTATGTTGTTAAAAATAAATGTGTCTGCATTGTGGTTGTTATTGACATTTCATGATTTATGTATAAAAATAAGAATATTTTTTTCGTTTTGCGCTTTTATATATAGATGTGTGTATGTTAATTATTAAAAACTATTAATTAATTGAAAATAAAACAGAATACTAGTTACGAATGTTTGGTTTTATGAAATAGCATTTAGAATTTATCCGTCTGTCTATCTGTCTGTCCGTCTGCATATTTCATAAAATAAATTTTCTGAAGACCCCAGATGTTTTCGGGACTCAAATCTTTAGCTTTCTGCCTTCGAGAAGTTTCCTTGTTTCCATGTACCTAATTTGCTTGTTTATAAAAACAAAATGGAGCAATATCATTAAGTTAAAAAACAGCGGTCACTTCGGTGCTTTTTCATGCTTCAAAAGGTACTTTTTGCATTTTTTATAATATTGAAGAGAGAAACACAAAATTAAACATTCTGAGTTAATGAAAATCTGCGGGGAAAGATTTTATACAATATTGAACCTAGAAACATATAATCATATATCCTGATGAAAATCTATGAGCAAAATGTTTGGTACTTTTTTGTAATCAACTAGTATTTTTTGAATCTTTTATTAAATTGACCCAAAAGAAGCAAAACTAAACATGCAGCATACTGGTTGATTAAAATTTATAAAAGTGGATTTTTTGGTAACTTTTCGTCATTCAAATGGTTAGTTAGTTAGTTAGTTAGTTAGTTAGTTAGTTAGTTAGTTAGTTAGTTAGTTAGTTAGTTAGTTAGTTAGTTAGTTAGTTAGTTAGTTAGTTAGTTAGTAAGTTAGTTAGTAAGTAAGTAAGTTAGTTAATTGGTTAGTTAGTTAGTTAGTTAGTTAGTTAGTTAGTTAGTTAGTTAGTTAGTAGTTAGTTAGTTAGTTAGTTTAGTAGTTAGTTAGTTAGTTAGTTAGTTAGTTAGTTAGTAGTTAGTTAGTTAGTTAGTTAGTTAGGTAGTTAGTAGTTAGTTAGTTAGTTAGTAGTTAGTTAGTTAGTTAGTTAGTAGATAGTTAGTTAGTTAGTTAGTTAGTTAGTTAGTTAGTTAGTTAGTTAGTTAGTTAGTTAGTTTAGTTAGTAGTTAGTTAGTTAGTTAGTTAGTAGTTAGTTAGTTAGTTAGTTAGTTAGTTAGTTAGTAGAGTTAGTTAGTTAGTTAGTTAGTTAGTTAGTTAGTTAGTTAGTTAGTTAGTTAGTTAGTTAGTAGTTAGTTAGTTAGTTAGTTAGTTAGTTAGTAGTTAGTTAGTTAGTAGTTAGTTAGTAGTTAGTTAGTTAGTTAGTTAGTTAGTTAGTAGTTAGTTAGTTAGTTAGTTAGTTAGTAGTTAGTTAGTAGTTAGTTAGTTAGTTAGTTAGTAGTTAGTTAGTTAGTTAGTTAGTTAGTTAGTTAGTTAGTTAGTTAGTTAGTTAGTTAGTAGTAGTTAGTTAGTTAGTTAGTTAGTAGTTAGTTAGTAGTTAGTTTTTTTTAGTTAGTTAGTTAGTAGTTGTTAGTTAGTTAGTTAGTTAGTTAGTTAGTTAGTTAGTTAGTTAGTAGTTAGTTAGTTAGTTAGTTAGTTAGTTAGTTAGTTAGTTAGTTAGTTAGTTAGTTAGTTAGTTAGTAGTTAGTTAGTAGTTAGTAGTTAGTTAGTTAGTTAGTTAGTTAGTTAGTTAGTAGTTAGTAGTTAGTTAGTTAGTTAGTTAGTTAGTAGTTAGTTAGTTAGTTAGTTAGTTAGTTAGTTAGTAGTTAGTTAGTTAGTTAGTTAGTTAGTTAGTTAGTTAGTTAGTTAGTTAGTTAGTAGTTAGTTAGTTAGTTAGTTAGTTAGTTAGTAGTTAGTTAGTTAGGTAGTTAGTTAGTAGTTAGTTAGTTAGTTAGTAGTTAGTAGTTAGTTAGTAGTTAGTTAGTTAGTTAGTTAGGTAGTAGTTAGTTAGTTAGTTAGTTAGTTAGTTAGTTAGTAGTTAGTTAGTTAGTAGTTAGTAGTTAGTTAGTAGTTAGTTAGTTAGTTAGTAGTAGTTAGTTAGTTAGTTAGTTAGTTAGTTAGTTAGTCGTTAGTTAGTTAGTAGGTAGTTAGTTAGTTAGTTAGTTAGTTAGTTAGTAGTTAGTTAGTTAGTTAGTTAGTAGTTAGTTAGTTAGTTAGTTAGTTAGTTAGTTAGTTAGTTAGTTAGTTAGTTAGTAGTTAGTTAGTTAGTTAGTTAGTTAGTAGTTAGTTAGTTAGTTAGTTAGTTAGTTAGTTAGTTAGTTAGTTAGTTAGTTAGTTAGTTAGTTAGTTAGTTAGTTAGTTAGTTAGTTAGTTAGTTAGTTAGTTAGTTAGTTAGTTAGTTAGTTAGTTAGTTAGTTAGTTAGTTAGTTAGTTAGTTAGTTAGTTAGTTAGTTAGTTAGTTAGTTAGTTAGTTAGTTAGTTAGTTAGTTAGTAGTTAGTTAGTTAGTTAGTTAGTAGTTAGTAGTTAGTTAGTTAGTTAGTTAGTTAGTTAGTAGTTAGTTAGTTAGTAGTAGTTAGTTAGTTGTAGTTAGTTAGTTAGTTAGTTAGTTAGTTAGTTAGTTAGTAGTTAGTTAGTTAGTTGTTAGTTAGTTAGTTAGTTAGTTAGTTAGTTAGTTAGTTAGTGTTAGTTAGTTAGTTAGTTAGTTAGTAGTTAGTTAGTAGTAGTTAGTTAGTTAGTAGTTAGTTAGTTAGTGAGAAATACACCGAAGAAAACAAACCTAGGCCTCTATATATGTGATCTTACATACGGGGCCCTGATGGAATGAAGAAAATTCTTGAAGAAATTTTTCTTCTTTTTTGAAGTTGCATTTACAAAGGAAAAATTCCATCACTCTATCAAAACTTCTTTTTAAATTACTTAAATGATAAAAGCCAAAAGAACCCCTCAAATTATGCACACTTTGACACATATTCCCCTTAAAGCCACTAGCACACTCTTTACAACCCATACAAAATCACACTAAAACTTTATTCTCTAATTTAATTATCACCCAAGCAAATAAAATAACCTTAATAAAGCAAATAATAAAATATTAATATGAACAACAGCACTACTCACCTTTCACTTAATGGCATTTTAACACAATTTTCTTTAGTCCTGACAACGAGATCCTATATACAACAAATTGGAATAAAAAGAAAAAAAAAAAAACAACATATGAAATTATAGCATGTCATAATGTTCAGTACTTTATTATTATACTTAGTTTGTAATAATATCTACTTGTACCATATAAATATGTAAGTATGTATATATGTGTTTGTAATAAAGAGTAAGAGTAGCAACTACTAGAAGAAAAAAAAAACTAGTCTGTCTGTGATTTATTTTCTCTACACATTTGTGTTAATCATTCCTCGGGGGTGTCATGGTATGTTTTTGTTTGCATTCAAACTATAGTTTAACTACATGAAACTAAACTTTCTTGTAACTAAAAATAGTAACATAAAGCCAAAAGACAATTGTTCCATTTAGTAGAGTCATTTTCACATGTCACACAGACAGACAGACATACATATATAAATAGAAAAGAAAATCAAAAAAACTTTTTATCATGATTGCAACTCAACCTCGAGCTTTCCCTGAAAACCTATTTCAAATTATATTTAGTACTTACATATATTTTATATGACATTATGGAGAATAATGAGAAATCATCATCAAGTTAAGTGAATGAAAGTTTCAGTGAGTGAATGTTAGAATATTTGACATGGTAAATATTAAAATAGACTTAATAACATAAACATGTGGTTAAAATAAGTGAGAGTAAATGTCTAAGACAATCAGTATTCAGGTGCATGGAAAATTATAGTTGCTTTTTATTATACCCTTCAATTAAGTTTGTCATTTCGTTTGTAATTTCTATAATATAATTTTCCGGCCCTATGAAGTATATAATCTGAGTCCTTATGGATAGTGGAGTCTATTAAGCTATGTCTATCTGTCTGTTTTTAGAAATTCTATTCTATCAGACATGCTTTCGAAAAGTTTCCAAATCAAAATCAGCAAAATCGGTTCATAAATAATGGATATATGAGCAAAAATCCGAGACAACCTCTGAAATTTCATCAGAATTGATATTTTTGTGCATGCTTAAACAAAAAGAAATAACAACAACATACAGCTTCATAAGGTAAATGTTGTACTTAGTTTGCTTATTCACAAAAACAAAACGCAGGAAGAACAACAAGTTACGTATAAAGCTATGTGTTATTGTTTAGTTTATTCCGAAATCACAGATGGAAAATTATGTGTAGGAAAATGAACAAAGATGGGAAAATTTTTAACTTTTAGAGTTTTCTATAATATTGAAACATAAAAATAATAAGAGCTCACAGAAAATGAGAACCTATAAAAAGGGAATCTTTGGTACTTTTTCGCTCTTCAAAAGGCACTTTTAAAGTTTTCTATAGTATTGAACCTAGAAATATGAGATTAAGCATGTACCGCCACGTCCGAATATAGAACTCTTACTAGCTATACCCTACACCACTTTAGTGTTGAGGGTATATTGGGTTTGTGCTAATGTTTGTAACGCACTATAATATTGGTCCTATAGCCACCTTAAAGTGTACTAATAGGCTCAAAATCATTTTCTGAGACGATTTGTCCGTCCGTCTGTCCGTCTCGCCGTCCGTCAGTCCATGTAAACCTTGTAATCAAACTACAGGTCGCAATTTTCAAGATAATTAAATGAAATTTGGTACATGATCTTCCGAGGAACGAAGCCCATTGAAAATGTTTAAAAAATCGGTCCATTATTTCACCTAGCCCCCATACAACTGAACCCCTGAATAGGGCTTCTAAACATTGTAATCACAGGTCGCAATTTTTAAGATAATTCAATGAAATTTAGCACGTGATTTTCTGTGGTACCAGACACGAAGCCTGTTGAAAATGGTTAACATCGGTCCTTTATTTCACCCAGCCCCCATACAACTGAACCCCCGAAGAGGTCTTGTAAACCTTGTAATCAAACTACAGGTTGCAATTTTGAAGATAATTCGATAAAATTTGGCACATGATCTTCTATGATACCGGAGACAAAAACTATTGAAAATGGTTAATATCGGTCCATTATTTCACCTAGCCCCATACAACTGAACCCCCGAAGAGGGCTTTAAAGTTCATAACTATGTTTAATATCGTATCTCGACAAAAAGCTGCAAAACCAAGTTCTATACTAGCCTTGATGACCCTCATGAATTTTATAATTATATGATCTCATTTGACCCTAGCCCCTATACAAAGCCCCCTTCTGAGACAATGTACAATTCAACTTAAATGCTTTATTATGAAAACTAAATCACATGGTCGACCTCGTTCGACTATAATTTCTTACTTGTTTTCTTATAAATACCCAGCAAAAACTAGGTAATGGTTTTAAATTGTAATTACTTACCTAACAACATACTTTTCAATGACTACTGCATATTGTCTTGCTTACATAGAAGTAGTCTAATAAAGTCTTACTAATAATGTGTTATATAAATACTTTCTAATTCATTAGTCATCTTGCCAATGAAGATATAGAAGCTGTGTACGTTTCCTCATGCGATTTACAATGACTACTTTTTCTAATTACTTGTAATCGTTTGTGGTAAGTACTTGTCTCCAATAACATCACCGTGTTAATATAATGACTTAAAATGCTAACGTGTAAGTAAATTTTAACATTTTGACTCCTTACATGGTAATAAAAGTGTTTACTGGGTATGTATGTATTAAGACATGAAATTGTAATACTGTTAGTAAATATGTAAATATTTATGTGTTTAAATATAACGGTGAATATAAACCATAACAGTAAACTCCTTAAGGCTACAAAACCAAAAGAGCTAAAGAGAGTGATCTTAAGAAAGTATTATTGCTTGATATGCCGACAATTTTATATAGTAAATTTTAACTTTGTATTTGAAATTGTAGACAATATTCTAAACATAAAATTTTATATGGAGCAGAATTTAGGTGGGTATGAATTTCTTTTCCTATCAGTGGGAACAATTTTAGAGGAGAAATAACTTACTTATATCATGTTTACTGATCCACTTTGGTGTCCACTGCTAGTTATAAACTCATTTTTAAAATCTAAATACTAATTTGAATAACAACAGTCACAAACGATTGTTATAAAAATAGCATTTTTGCTTTACACTTATTATGATTTGTAAAAAATAATAATAAAAATACAATACTACATTATATTAATTTACCCTAATAAACTCGGGTAAAGCAAAACTACAAAAAAAACATCAAAAAATATTTATAAAAACTCATAATAAAATTAATTAAGTCTTTGTAAAATGCGACACTTGTAAAGAAAACTAAAAAAAGAAAAAGTTTTAAAAGCAAATACTAACAAACAACAATAAAAATAAAGAAAAAGATATTAAACAAAAATTGCATTCATTTGAATAGTTTCTAGTCATAACCTGACATTAATTAGCATTTCCATTCAATGCACAAATGAACAATCAAATATACAAACGTATAATGTTTACACGTATGTATGTATATTAACACACATATACAAAGGTATGCAAATATAAAGGAAATAGAACCAATGTTTCCTCTACACCTTTCTGTATAAAGCAAAGTACAGTTATAAAACAATGGAGGGCTAGAGAGGAAGTGAGAAAGAGTAAAAACTATGTGAGTGTTTGAATGCACTAAAACACCGGAAAAATATTTCAACAATTGAACGAAATGAACGAAAGTACATATATACATATATATTAATGTATGTATGAACTATTTTGTTAAAGTTCTAAAACAAATAATACACATGTATTTACACATGTATGTTTATATGTATATATGTATGTTTATATGAATTTCATGTATGTAAGTATGTTTATTTGCATATTCCAACATTTTGCATTAACTAACACATTCATATTGGTCGTAGAAGTGCCAAAGAAACTAAAACTTTTCATAGTTTTTGTGCTTATGTTTTGTTCTCATTCTTGTTCTATGAGTATTATTATTGTTGTATTTATTGTTGTGTGATAGAGATGCAATAAAAATTGAAAGTTTTTTTTAGAAAAAAAAAGGAAAAAATAACTGTGAGAATCAGGAAAAGCGAAGTCTGTTGTAGAAGGTAAAAAAAAACAGAAAAATGAACAACAACTAAAACTAAAACAGCAACTAAAACTCGGTCATTCACAAACATCAATCTAAGTACATAGATATACATACATATACATATGTATAAATACACATATGTTTGTGAGGTTCACAGTCGGCGGCGGAAAAAAGTATGTTGAAATCGCTCGAATTATGTTTTAAAGCCTGCTTTTAAGTTAAAGCGATTTTACCATTTTAAATTCAAACATTTATAATACGCCACTTCTATTATAACCCTTCCGAGGCATGTTTTCTTGGTAAACCACTCATCATGATGTTATTGTATTCCAGGGGAAAATTAGTGTCACCAATACACCTACTCTGCCAAGAATATAAACTAGGCGAGTCACTTGACTCACATTCAGATGCCTCGGGATCCATAGAACTTTGCATTTAAAAACAGATGCGACTAGACTTTAGACTAGACTACTAGACCTAGACTATAGACTAGACTATAGACTAGACTATAGACTAGGACTACTAGACTAGACTATAGACTAGACTAGACTAGACTATAGACTAGACTATAGACTAGACTATAGACTAGACTATAGACTAGAACTATAGACTAGACTATAGACTAGACTATAGACTAGACTATAGACTCGACTATAGACTAGACTATAGACTAGACTATAGACTAGACTTAGACTATAGACTAGACTATAGACTAGACTATAGACTAGACTATAGACTAGACTATAGACTAGACTATAGACTAGACTATAGACTAGACTATAGACTAGACTATAGACTATAGACTAGACTATAGACTAGACTATAGACTAGACTATAGACTAGACTATAGACTAGACTATAGACTAGACTATAGACTAGACTATAGACTAGACTATAGACTAGACTATAGACTAGACTATAGACTAGACTAGACTAGACTATAGACTAGACTATAGACTAGACTATAGACTAGACTATAGACTAGACTATAGACTAGACTATAGATTAGAATATAGATTAAATTATTGACTTAATATACTATACTTTTTCGAAATTACTGAAAAATGTTGTAAAGTACTACATTTTTCATGCCTTTCACCAACCATATAACACAATCACACTAAAAAGCTACCGTGTATGTGAACACATTTCAACAATAAATGAATGAAAAAAGTTGGTCATATAGAAATAGAACATACATTTGTTCAAAAACATACAATAACTATAGACTGCCAGGCAAGCAGACAGACAGACAGACAAAACAGACATTAGGAACACAAAATGGGAACTAACATGAAACATTATG
Source organism: Lucilia sericata (assembly GCF_015586225.1). Classification (NCBI taxonomy): domain Eukaryota; kingdom Metazoa; phylum Arthropoda; class Insecta; order Diptera; family Calliphoridae; genus Lucilia; species Lucilia sericata. Next base: position 50,544 of record NW_023995401.1, on the reverse strand, counting down.
CACTACGAGTAGTTCTAGTACTTCTTATATAATAAATAGAATTGTTTTGATGGTGGTAGTGGTAGTTGCTCCTATTGTACCTTCACTTACTGCCACTATAAAAGTTTTTACTTTTTTCTTTCATTCTTGTTAAGTATATGTATGAATGTGTATTATTGTAGTATTTCTATTCTCTCACACTGACATGAATTTTCATTCACACAATTACAAGTGGAGCAAAAAGTCATTGCACGCTTACGAATTGTTTTAATTACAATTGTTCAAGTTACCTCTGTATGCCTGTCGACATATACACACACAAACATACTGGTATATCTGTAAAGGTAATTGCATATTTTGAGCAAATATTTTGGAAAATATTTATTTGTTCTAATGTGTCATTTCTTTGATAAAATTTATTAAATTATAATCTTTTCCTGTGAGCATCTATTCGACTATGAAATCTGCTAAAGTTTGTTTTTTGTGCACTCATTTTTCGTAAAATATTTCATCAATGTGACCGTATATAACGAATAATGGAATTGTACATAGAAATTATTTTGTTGGTGAATATATTTTTAAAGATATTTAAGTAACATACAACTATCTAAATATATATGTGATTTTGAAATTTTAATATAAATACGAATATTAAGATATCGCAATCATATCCCTTTTAAGAAGAAGCCTTAAAATATTGTTCGTGAAAATAGCAAATATTTTTCTTGAAATCTTGCGAACTGTTATTGTTTTAAATTAATATTAAATTAAAAGTAGTGTTTTTATTTCAAATGGAATTAGAATACAAACAATTAGTTATAGAGTACGACATCGTTCAAATATCCCCCATTAAAGAGCTGCTACAAGTGAATAGGATCTACTAAATTTTCTAGGACTCGAACACACAAATCGGTGATATTGTTAAAGTACACTTTCTTTCGCTTTGTTAAAAATTTTTTATAAAATTCAACTATTATTCAATATTAATTCAATTTGAAATTTGTAAATTTTAATGACCCCTTTATAACCCCAAAAAGAAAATAAACTCTAAACAAACCAATACTAAATACACTCATTATTTTACTTTTTCTCATTTATTTATTTACCTAAAAGATAATACCGAGAAAAAAATAAAGAAAACGCACTTAATTTATTTCTAACATTAAGTCAATATTAATTTAAAATGAATTTAATTACAAATAAAAAAGATCTTAACAAACAACATGCACACATACACAAAAACCAAAACCCCCCAAAAAATTAAATAAAAAAAAAAGAAATTTCTCGAAAAATCATTCTGACTAGCAAGCAGTCAATAAGAGACCGTAAAAGAAATTCCAATTGAAAAACTGAGAAGCAAATGGAAATTGAAAAATAGAAAAAAAAAACAGGAGAGGAAAAAAGGGGAAGAAAAACTGAAATTGAAATTGAAAAAGATGAGAAAGAATGAAGAAAGCAAAAAAAAAACGCACAATTAAAGCGTTAAGTACTTTTGTGGTATTGAACATTTAAATTGGTATTTGCCAAAATTGTTGAGTGCACACATTTTCAATTTGCCATCATTATACTTAAGTCAAAAATACGAGTAAGTATATTTATTCTAACACAAATGTATGTAGTATGTATATTGAAGCATACGACATCAGTTTAAAAAGTTATATTTTGGGGGTTTAAATTTAGCTCTTATTTGAAGTTTTGACTAGAGACCAGTCTACAGTTTAGAACATAGTCCAGCCTATAGTATTAACTATAGACCAGTCTATAGTCTTGACTATATATAATTATATAGTGTTGACTTTAGATCAGTCTATAATCTTGATTCTAGATCAGTCTATAGTCTTGACTATAGATCAGGTAGTCTTGAATATAGACAAGTTTCTTGCCTCATCTATATACCAGTCTATAGCCTTCATTATACCCATATATAACCTTAACTACAGACCTGTCTATAGCCTTGACTACAGAGCAGTCTATAGCCTTGACTAAAGACTGGTCTATAGCCTTGACTATAGACCAGTATATAGCCTTAACTATAGACCAGTATATAGCCTCGACAATAGACCAGTCTATAGCCTTGACTATAGACCAGTCTATAGCTTTGACATCAGTTTCAAAAGCATACGACATCAGTTTAAAAAGGTTTATTCTGGGGGCTTTAATTTAGCTCTTAATTGATGTTTCGTCTATAGACAAGTCCACAGTTTAGCACATAGTCCAGACTATAGCCTTGACTATGGGCTAATCTATAGTCTACATTATTGACTATAGTCCTGCCTATAGAATGAACTATAGATCAGTCTATAGTTTCGACTATAGATCAGTCTATAGTTTCGACTATAGATCAGTCTATAGTTTTGACTATAGATCAGTCTATAGTCTTGACTATAGATCAGTCTATAGCCTTGACTATAGATCAGGTAGTCTTGCCTCGACTATACACCAGTCTATAGTCTTGACCAAAGGCGAGTCTATAGCCTTGACTACAGACCTGTCTATAGAATTGACTACAGACCTATCTATAGCCTTGACTATAGACTAGTCCATTAGCCTTGACTATAGACTAGTCCATTAGCCTTGACTATAGACTAGTCCATTAGCCATGACTATAGACCAGTCTATAGCCTTGACTATAGACCAGTCTTTAGCCTTGACCATAGACCAGTATATAGCCTTGACTACGGACTAGTCAATAACCTTGACCAGCCTATAGCCTTGACTATAGACCAGTCTATAGCCTTGACTATAGACCAGTCTATATCCTTGACTATAGACCAGTCTATAGCCTTGACTATAGACTGGTCTACAGCCTTGACTATAGACTGGTCTACAGCCTTGACTATAGATCAGTCTATAGCCTTGACTATAGATCAGTATATAGCCTTGATTATAGACCAGTCTATAGCCTTGACTATAGACCGGTCTACAGCCTTGACTATAGATCAGTCTATAGCCCTGATTATAGACCAGTCTATAGCCTTGACTATAGACCAGTCTATGGCCTTGATTATAGATTAGTCTATAACCTTGACTATAGACCAGTCTATAGCCTTGACTATAGGCCAGTCTATAGCTTTGACTATAGACCAGTCTATAGCCTTGACTATAGACCGATCTATAGCCTTGACTATAGACCGGTCTACAGCCTTGACTATAGATCAGTCTATAGCCTTGACTATAGACCAGTCTATAGCCTTGACTATAGACCAGTCTATATCCTTGACTATAGACCAGTCTATAGCCTTGACTATGGACCAGTCTATAGCCTTGACTATAAACTAGTCTAAAGCCTTGACTATAGACCAGTCTACAGCATAGTCAATAATTTTGACTATGCGCCACTTATAGTCTTGACTTTAAACCCCTGATCGCAAAGAGCTTTGTTAAGTACTTTCTTGTACTGTTAATTTCACACGCATGTATGCTTACACATGTATAAAAAACGATAAAAACCAGTAAGAGAACTTATTTTTTACTCTCTGCCGATATGGGCTTTAAACCATCTATAAACGTGACTAGTGACCAGTGTAAAGTCTTTACTACAGAACATTCTATAGTCTTTACCATAGACCACTCTACAATCTTTACTACAGACTACAGTATAGTCTTGACCAATATATTGTTGTGATTATATTTCAGTCTATAGGATTGGATAACGAAAACTTGACTCTAGACCAGTCTATAGGTTTAACTATAGACTATAGTCTATATATTCTATATATTGACTATTGACCAGTTTATAGTATTCATTTGGTCATTTAGCATTGTCCTCAATTTCATTATGAACTTTTCAGCTGCTCCTCATACCTTACCCAAACAAAAAAACACAAAAATTAGTTTGCTTTTTAAGCACACACTGAACAAACATACATACGTTCTCGAGCAATCTCACCCAATATCATCGATTTTATGGTTGCTTTAAAATAAAGAATGTATGTAGATGATAAAAATAAAACGTAGTAGGTAGTTGTTAGTTTAATTTTGGTTGCAACATTTGTGGAGCATTTTATTAAGGCAATGATTTTCGTTTTTTTTTTTGTATTTTATACTTGTACTTCTTTTTAGAATTTTGAGTAATGAAGAGCCAAACATTTTGTAGACCAAAAATTTGCTGTAATGGGATTTGGCTTAATTGTGGCAGCAATTTCTATGAATTGTCTAACCCAAATACAGTAATATACTTTCTCAAAAGTACCCCTTCACTCACACGCCTACCTAAGCTTAAATGGGAAAAATGGGTACTTCAGTTTGAGTTAAATAGAGGAAAAAAGTATAACACAACCATTCGTTTATTGAGATGAGTTGAACAACCACAAAAATTAAGAAACCAATAATGAATAAAAAAGTAACGATATCAAGATACTGATGCTGCTCTACATTGTTTTTCTTTTTTTTTCTTCCAAAAATAAGAAAAAAAGGTATTAAATCAACACAAGTGTAAACCCAAATTGATTTTTAGTCATGTGAGTGGGTATTGATGATAGCAGTCATCAATACATCTATATTCAACTACAAGTACAGATTGCAACCAAGCAATCAACCGAACAAACAAACAGATGGACGAAAAAAAGTTTCGATTTTAATTTAAAAACTTTTTTAGTACAAAAATCCAACAAAGACACACTTTAGCTGAGAGTGACTACATATAAACATCAAAATAGCTACAAAAAGACAATCCTTTATAAATAGTGATATCCCTATAGAGTTAAAAGACTGTATATTGGATGTTTTGTGGTGCTAGTAGCACAGTTTTCTTGTCGAAAGTAATATGTTGTGACCTGTTTTATTTTTCCATCAAAAAACGATTTCCTTATGAAAAGCCTTAAATCGATTGCTGTTCTTAAAAAAAAGATCGCCCAATACCACCTAACCGACAGACTAGAACACTATCAACTTACCAATCTGAAGCATCCTGTTATAACCTTAATCATCAAAGTAAATTTGTATTAATAACTCAAAACGGCGGCAATATTTGAAATATTGGTTTAATTACAATTTTCAAAAAAAAAAAAAAAAAAACGTTTTTCATTCACCTATAGCTAGAGTAGGGTATTAATACCTGTATACACCCGTTTCACTCAAATTGTTGTTAACCAACACAAATAAGTGGTTTGTTTCATTAACACCAACATGAGTGGTAAAATCAGAAAAAAAGCTAAAGCTACTATAATCTTCTACAAAAGTGCTTACCCCTTGAGCAACTATCACAAAAAATAAATAAAAATGAATAACTGAATAAAACTCTATACTTATTACACTAAAAGTGGGAAGTAAATAATCAAATTGTTTAAATATCAATTTACAATTGACGTTTTTATCACAAAAAATGTAATTTTAAATCACTGGTTAACTGGTAAACAACTGATTGGTGTCATACTCGGTAAAATACACTTAAAAACATACACACACACACACACACACACCTACTCATGCAACTACATACATAAAACCGCACTTAAGTATGTGGATATGCAAAATGATGCTGCAGCTGTAACCATAAAATAGTTTATATTTCCGTTTGTGTTTATATGTATATTCACTCTAACCCTTTCTACAGCCGGTTCTACA
>NW_023995401.1:0-42500 GCF_015586225.1 Lucilia sericata | reverse complement strand
TCAACAATATGCTACATATCGTCATATGAAATCCAAAAGGAATAAATAAATAACTTAAAATTCATGAAAATTTAAAAAAAAAAATCAGTTTTTAACTTTGAAATTGTAAAATGTTATAAGTTGGCATCAAATAAAACAAAAATGGCACTTTTAACAAAACCTTGTGATTTATAGATTTTTTTAACAGCTTTAGAATATTTTCAAAAAAAATTCCAGTTTTCGAAAATCTTTATGAAAAGAAAGAGGCCTTATACTTTCCATGTTTCGGCCTATTTGACCAACAAAAACCGATTTTAATTTAGTTACAGATGTTGAAACTTACTATTTTTTAAAGTAACTTACGCCCTTTTGGGTTTCAGAAAAAGAAAATTCTCATATCTCCGCAATTAAAACATGAACCGCAATTTTTTCTTCAAATACTAATTTGTCAATAAAAAATAAGCTTGAGAAAATGTTGAAAATTTTTGGATTATTTATCATTTTAAAAGGTTTTTTGCTTCTCCTGAAAAATTTGTTCAATGTAACTTAGGGCTTTTTGGATTTCATATGACGATATGTATTTATCTATTAAAATGTGCCTATAATCAATATTACACAAATACATACATATAATTAAAACACTTTAAGCCATGGAAATTGCTCTGCTAATAATAATAAAATAATATATATGATTTTATGTGTTAACAAATTTGTACATCAACTTGAACACACACATTTACAAATACGTGCAAATAATAGTATATTTACCCCTGCGCCAATTTATGTTATGTCATTAGTTTTTGGTGAAGTATGTATGTATGTATAACTATGTATATTTAATACATTCATTTGGTTAGTGAGCAACAGGATTGTTTATTATCATATGATTATATGTATTTATGTATGTGTTTATGTAGTTTGTTGTACATATCGTCCATTTTCAACAGGATGCCAATCCATAATTGTTTTGTTGATATTTAATGTGTTCAACGGATGTGGCATAATAAAAGTAGTATAAAATATGTATATTTTTTTATACCCTCCACCACCATCAGTGGTGATAGAGGGTATATATAACTTTGTCATTCCGTGTGTAACACCAAGAAATATTCATCTGAGACCCAACAAAGTATATATATTCTGGGTCCTTATCAAATTCTGAGTCGATTTAGCTATGTCCGTCTGTCCGTCTGTCTGTGTAAAACACGCTCACGATAAAACGAAGAAATAGAGTTTAACCAAATTCACCCAAAATGTTCCTCATTTTCCTAAGTTGTTTGGTATTGAAAATGGGCAAAATCGGTTCACACCGGGAAAAGTTATGAATCAAAATTTAAAACAACCTCGAAAAAATAAGCATTTTTTACACATTCTGATGCAATTTTCTCGAAAACTATGCAAGATAATTCCATGAAAATCACCACACATTCGTTTCTACACAAGAGCTTGATTCCTGCTGAAAATTGCTAGAATCGGTCCACAATTTAATATACCTCCCATACAAAAGTACATATTCCCGGAAAATGGGTTTTTTGTTAATAACTTCCGCCACAATGTCGATATCTTCACAAAATTTTACAAATCAAAATCTTATGTCATTAGAATTCTTTCAGAGGAAAAATTTTATGGATCGGTCCATAATTGGACATAGCTCCGATACAAGGTCCCCTCCCGAAAATCACTTAAACGCTCATAACTCATTACTAAATTAAGATATCCAAATAAAATTTGGTGTAAGTATTACTCATATGCACAGAAATTTTGTTGTGAAATTTTTTTCCGATCGGTTCATAATTGGTCATAGCTCCCATACAAGGTCCCCTCCCGAAAATCACTTAAACGCGCATAACTCATTACTAAATTAAGATATCCATATAAAGTTTCGTATAAGTATTAGCCATATGCACAGAAATGTTACTGTGAAATTTTTTCCCGATCGGTCCATAATTGGTCATAGCTCCCATACAAGGTCCCCTCCCGAAAATCACTTAAACGCCCATAGATCATTACTAAATTAAGATATCCATATAAAATTTGGTACAAGTATTGTTTATATACACAGAAATGTTACTGTGAAATTTTTTCCCGATCGGTCCATAATTGGTCATAGCTCCCATACAAGGTCCCCTCCCGAAAATCTCTTAAACGCGCATAGCTCATTACTAAATTAAGATATCCATATAAAATTTGGTATAAGTATTAGTCATATGCACAGAAATGTTACTGTGGAATTTTTTCCCGATCGGTCCATAATTGGTCATAGCTCCCATACAAGGTCCCCTCCCGAAAATCACTTAAACGCGCATAGCTCATTACTAAATTAAGATATCCATATAAAATTTGGTACAAGTATTGCCCATATGCATAGAAATATTACTCTGAAAGTTTTTTCCGATCGGTCCATAATTGGTCATAGCTCCCATACAAGGTCCCCTCCCGAAAATCACTTAAACGCGCATAACTCATTACTTAATTAAGATATCCATATAAAATTTGGTACAAGTATTGCCCATATGCGTAGAAATATTACTCTGGAATTTTTTCCCGATCGGTCCATAATTGGTCATAGCTCCCATACAAGGTCCCCTCCCGAAAATCACTTAAACGCTCATAGCTCATTACTAAATTAAGATATCCATATAAAATTTGGTACAAGTATTGCCCATATGCGTAGAAATATTACTCTGAAAGTTTTTTCCGATCGGTCCATAATTGGTAATAGCTCCCATACAAGGTCCCCTCCCGAAAATCACTTAAACGCGCATAACTCATTACTAAATGAAGATATCCATATAAAATTTGATATAAGTATTGCCCATATGCATAGAAATATTACTGTGCAAATTAAGCTATCCATATAAAATTTGATATACATATTACTCATATGCACAGAAATATTACTGTGGAATTTGTTCCCGATCGGTCCATATTTGGTCATAGCTCTCATACTAGGTCCCCTCCAGAAAATCACTTAGATGAACAATATTCATTACCAAATAATGATATAGATACAGAATTTTGAAATTTTGTCTTTATATACATAATTGGTCATATCTCCCATACAAGGTCCTTTTACGAAAATCTCTTAAACGCACATTACTCATTACCAAATAAAGCTATACTAAATTACGATATAGATACAAAATTTGACTGAAATATAGCTTTTATGTACAGAAATTTTGCTTAAAGAATTTTTACGATCGGTCTATAATTGATCTTATCTCCCATACTAGGAACTGCCCCTAAAAGCGCTTTAACCTTATTTAACTATTTGCATTATCAATTTGTGTAGAACAAAATTATATATATGTATGTATTTTCAAAATCCTTAAATCTTTCACACACATGCATACATGCAAATTATTAAATATTGCTAAGCACTATAAAAATATAAAAGAAAATGGCGTTTATAATGTTCAATAAATCTTGGAATTGTAATAGATCTAAACTGTTTAAATCTTGGGATTTTTCTATTTAAGACTTATTTGTACAAATATTTGATCAATTAGAAATGTATTAATTTAAGATTCGGCTCAGCCGAATATAGCACTCTAACTTGTTTTTTTTGTTTTTCATTGAGCGTAAAAGTGAATATACGCTTTTACACACTATTTAACAAATGTTATCAGATTAAAAATACAAAAAGTGTACATACAATTTCTATAGCCTTAAATATGCAATAGTAGAATAGAATGGTAACTAGTGAAATGACTTGAATTTGTTGCATTTAAAATTAACAACGTTGTCGTTATTATTTATGTTATTTATATGGCACATCAGTAGGTATACACCCAAAAATAACTATTGGCTTTGTCTGATCGTGAGCGGATATAAGATCTTTTCTGCCTAAAATAAGTGCGCTAGGTTACCCAATTAGAATTGATCACAATTTATTTATAAACAAATGCAAAGATTAAAAATTTTCAAAATTCCTATTTGTAAATTTGTGCTCAATTTTACAATTTAACACAAATTTTAAAATTTTTTTCAATTTACCAACTACTATATAAAATTTTTACTCTCTCATAGAAATTTTTAATACAGAATATAAGTGAAATTATTATTAATATAATATTGATATTTTTAAATACAATTTACATGTACAAACAAACACATTTGTGTTTGGTTTTTACATATGTAGAAAAGCATGTTTCTGCATATATTTTAATAAGTGCTTGTTTCCGCTTGTTATACAGATTCTACACACACAGGCATGTCTATAACACAACACAGAATTATATGTATATTCCAAACTAATTTAACAAAATTTTGCTGATTTTTAACAAATTTATTTACATATATGTATATTTAGTAAAAGGGTATACCACTAAAATGCGGGTAAATGTTGTTAAAATTTGGCATATGTGTAGTCTTGGTAATGTTGCAGCATACTAAGAGAATAAATTACGCTTTATGTTTAAGTTAATCTAGCCGGTACTCTACTTAGACATACAGTAACTCATAGAAATTTTGAATACTGAATATGAAAGAAATTTCAAATGATCTTAACGGCAAACCCTTTTACATGTGTTTGCTTTTGTCCAGCTCAACAAAATACATATGTACATACATACAAATTATTATGAAATTTTTGTGTTGTTATGCAAATCTACATACATATATATATAGAGATTTGTTTATACAAGCTTACCATGTATGTTTCATGTATGTTGGAGGCGTATTAATATTTCCAACAATTATTTTATGCATAGACAATTTAAAATGTTGTTATTTTAATCCTTTTGTTGCTATTTTTGTATCATGTAAATAAGTAGTCTTATAAATGGAGAAAAATTACGACAGGTAACTAATAAAGTTTTGGGAAAATGAATGTCAAAAGATTTCTTAAGCAAGCTGATGATAATTGGTATACAGAAACTAAGTTATTGGAGGACACAAATTTTATTATTTAAAATCATAGATTTTTTAAAATAAAATTTAATTCTTCAAAATTAAAAAAAAATTAATTAAAAATGTTTTTTTTTACCATTTTTTGGTAATAAAATACTTTAAAATTTATTATAAAAGTTCATTGAAAAGTTTCATCAACTTTAATTTATCAAAAAGGAGCATTTTTTAGAAGCTCTGTTGCAAGAAATGTCTATATACATATATTTACATAACCTACCCTAGTTGGATTATAATTTTAAAAACAAAATCATTTTAACTTTAACTTTTCTAACAAATTCTAATTGAGATTTATGATAATAACAGTTTGAAAATAAAAAAGTAAAAACCAAAAACAAACGAAGAATAATAAGACAGAAAAATCCTTGTGTTCTACTTAAAATGGCCCTGTTTAAACAAAGCAGAACTAAAAGCAATAGTTAAACCGCAAGAACAAATACATAAACTACTGCATAAACTAAAATACAAATACATTCGTAAGCAAAGGCCAAAGTAAGCAGCTTTTACAGCATTTTCCTATCTCATTCCCTTTACTATTCTAACAACCGCACTTATCCTTTAAAACTACAAATGAGCAGCAGCAGTTTAAGTTGAAAAAAGAAGAAACAACAAAACCCCTGAAACTGTTGACTTTTATGCTTCAAGTGCATTTTTTCTATTTTTTTGGTTTTAGCCATATATAAATAAACAAAACATTATAACGGGCCAAAAAACTAACAAAGGCAACTATATATTTAGCCATAGCTAGAACAACAATAGTTTATACCAAAAAATAAAACAACAACCATCAACTGGGAAACGATAAAACGTTGTAATAATAATCATACAGTAGCAACAGCAGTCATAATTCTCCTTACAACTGAGGATGAAAAAATATTTAACGAATAAAAGCTTAAAAATCTAAAAATTTACAATATATACCAAAAATATAAAATTGAAATATTCTAACTAAAAACAATAAAATAAAAATGCTGCATATGATAATGCAAAAAAAATCTTTTTGTAAATAATTGTATAAGAAAAATTTGAAAAAAACAACTAACAAAAATAAAACTTGTCTTGATATAAAATCAACGTTGAATATAACAGTTTGCATAAACTAAATGCATTTGTTGTCTCTATTTTATTTTAACAGTTATCCATGATGATGCAAGCGGGTACTGCTGCTGCCACTAATAAAGATGATATTGCTGTGAGATGCTAAAAGCGAAGTCAAGGGAGCTTTTGGTGATACTTCGTTAAGCCTTAAGCTAAATAATAGTTATCAAATTCCAAGTAAAGCTATTTTTTATTTCTCCCTGTAAAGATAGAAACTTTTACATACATTTGTTTATAATATCTAAAATGTGAGCTAGATGATACTAAAATTAGTTAATAATAATGTTTTTTATATATGTCCAACAAAGCGTATGTTTAATTTTGTTCACAATTATAAAACACTCATACGCTAAGATGCCCCACATGTAAGAAGCAAGCAGTGCATATAAATTATGTACTTCAAATAGATCTAATGTAATTACAAACTCTTCCTTTTAAAATTAGGAAAAAATTTGTATATGTTCAACAAAGCGTATGTTTAATTTTGTTTGCAGTTCGAAAACACTCATACGCTAAGATGTACTACTTCATGTAAGAACTAGAACTGAAATAGAACTGAACTACAACTGAAACAGAACTGAACTACAACTGAACTAGAACTGAACTAGAAGTGAACTAGAACTGAACTAGAAGTGAACTAGAAGTGAACTAGAAGTGAACTAGAATTGAACTAGAAGTGAACTAGAAGTGAACTAGAAGTGAACTAGAAGTGAACAAGAAGTGAACTAGAAGTGAACTAGAAGTGAACTAGAAGTGAACTAGAAGTGAACTAGAAGTGAACTAGAAGTGAACTAGAAGTGAATTAGAAGTGAACTAGAAGTGAACTAGAGCTGAACTAGAAGTGAACTAGAACTGAACTAGAACTGAACTAGAACTGAACTAGAACTCAACTAGAAGTGAACTAGAACTGAACTAGAACTGAAATAGAAGTGAACTTGAACTGAACTAGAACTGAACTAGAACTGAAACTAGAACTGAACTAGAACTGAACTAGAACTGAACTAGAACTGAACTAGAACTGAACTAGAACTGAACTAGAACTGAACTAGAACTGAACTAGAACTGAACTAGAACTGAACTAGAACTGAACTAGAACTGAACTAGAACTGAACTAGAACTGAACTAGAACTGAACTAGAACTGAACTAGAACTGACTAGAACTGAACTAGAACTGAACTAGAACTGAACTAGAACTGAACTAGAACTGAACTAGAACTGAACTAGAACTGAACTAGAACTGAACTAGAACTGAACTAGAACTGAACTAGAACTGAACTAGAACTGAACTAGAACTGAACTAGAACTGAACTAGAACTGAACTAGAACTGAACTAGAACTGAACTAGAACTGAACTAGAACTGAACTAGAACTGAACTAGAACTGAACTAGAACTGAACTAGAACTGAACTAGAACTGAACTAGAACTGAACTAGAACTGAACTAGAACTGAACTAGAACTGAACTAGAACTGAACTAGAACTGAACTAGAACTGAACTAGAACTGAACTAGAACTGAACTAGAACTGAACTAGAACTGAACTAGAACTGAACTAGAACTGAACTAGAACTGAACTAGAACTGAACTAGAACTGAACTAGAACTGAACTAGAACTGAACTAGAACTGAACTAGAACTGAACTAGAACTGAACTAGAACTGAACTAGAACTGAACTAGAACTGAACTAGAACTGAACTAGAACTGAACTAGAACTGAACTAGAACTGAACTAGAACTGAACTAGAACTGAACTAGAACTGAACTAGAACTGAACTAGAACTGAACTAGAACTGAACTAGAACTGAACTAGAACTGAACTAGAACTGAACTAGAACTGAACTAGAACTGAACTAGAACTGAACTAGAACTGAACTAGAACTGAACTAGAACTGAACTAGAACTGAACTAGAACTGAACTAGAACTGAACTAGAACTGAACTAGAACTGAACTAGAACTGAACTAGAACTGAACTAGAACTGAACTAGAACTGAACTAGAACTGAACTAGAACTGAACTAGAACTGAACTAGAACTGAACTAGAACTGAACTAGAACTGAACTAGAACTGAACTAGAACTGAACTAGAACTGAACTAGAACTGAACTAGAACTGAACTAGAACTGAACTAGAACTGAACTAGAACTGAACTAGAACTGAACTAGAACTGAACTAGAACTGAACTAGAACTGAACTAGAACTGAACTAGAACTGAACTAGAACTGAACTAGAACTGAACTAGAACTGAACTAGAACTGAACTAGAACTGAACTAGAACTGAACTAGAACTGAACTAGAACTGAACTAGAACTGAACTAGAACTGAACTAGAACTGAACTAGAACTGAACTAGAACTGAACTAGAACTGAACTAGAACTGAACTAGAACTGAACTAGAACTGAACTAGAACTGAACTAGAACTGAACTAGAACTGAACTAGAACTGAACTAGAACTGAACTAGAACTGAACTAGAACTGAACTAGAACTGAACTAGAACTGAACTAGAACTGAACTAGAACTGAACTAGAACTGAACTAGAACTGAACTAGAACTGAACTAGAACTGAACTAGAACTGAACTAGAACTGAACTAGAACTGAACTAGAACTGAACTAGAACTGAACTAGAACTGAACTAGAACTGAACTAGAACTGGAACTAGAACTGAACTAGAACTGAACTAGAACTGAACTAGAACTGACTAGAACTGAACTAGAACTGAACTAGAACTGAACTAGAACTGAACTAGAACTGAACTAGAACTGAACTAGAACTACTAGAACTGAACTAGAACTGAACTAGAAACTGAACTAGAACTGAAACTAGAACTGAACTAGAAACTGAACTAGAACTGAACTAGAACTGACTAGAACTGAACTAGAACTGAACTAGAACTGAACTAGAACTGAACAGAACTGACTAGAACTGAACTAGAACTGAACTAGAACTGAACTAGAACTGAACTAGAACTGAACTAGAACTGAACTAGAACTGAACTAGAACTGAACTAGAACTGAACTAGAACTGAACTAGAACTGAACTAGAACTGAACTAGAACTGAACTAGAACTGAACTAGAACTGAACTAGAACTGAACTAGAACTGAACTAGAACTGAACTAGAACTGAACTAGAACTGAACTAGAACTGAACTAGAACTGAACTAGAACTGAACTAGAACTGAACTAGAACTGAACTAGAACTGAACTAGAACTGAACTAGAACTGAACTAGAACTGAACTAGAACTGAACTAGAACTGAACTAGAACTGAACTAGAACTAGAACTGAACTAGAACTGAACTAGAACTGAACTAGAACTGAACTAGAACTGAACTAGAACTAGAACTGAACTAGACTGAATTTGAACTAAACTTGAACTAATCTTCGCCATTTCTTTGTTTTTGTTTTAAAGAATAAAGTTTTGTACCAATAGTCTCAATAATCATTCTAGAATAACAAATAAATTTATTGTTTAAAACAAAATTATTCTTTAATCTTTAAAGTCAACTGCATATGATTTTTCTTCAAAGATCTTCTAACGAACAAATCTTAATACAAAATCTTTTGTTAACATTTTTATTTAAATAAAAATTTTATTTGTGATAAAATACCATCACGTTGTTGAACTTGGCATTAACTGGAAAAGAAAAAGAATTATACCCGCATAAACCTTTTGTGCGAACAATACAATAAATGGCTGTTGACTGTGTCAAGTTGAGACTAGAGTTCAGTTTGACATGGGTTAATGGTTACACCATTACATTAGTGTCGTTTGCCAAAATCAAGAGAAAAATAACACAAGACTAACAGAAAGTAAAGAAAACAGTTGAAATAAAACATTCTAATGGTTAAATAAATATTGTTAAGGCCATGATTTGAATGGGCTTCCTAGACACTAACATCAATGTAGAAAATAACAGCCCGCATTTGAATCAAAAAAGTTCAAATACGTGCTTGATTTGAATTTAAGCAACAATTTATGTTTTGTGTTGATAGATTTTACTTAGTCTTGATATAATTGAAAACAATTTGATACTTTGATACTTTTTCAAGGAATTTCTATTTTTCTTTTAAAAGTATAATTTTTCTTTTTTGTCAAATCTTTAATGGTGTCAACAATTTATTTAATATATTTGCTAATGGTTTAAGGTGTAAAAATTGTTTTACAAATTGTTTTTTATTTTTTTCTTTATTTTAATATTACTTTAATTGGTTTTGGATGTTTTTTTCGAATTTATTCCATATTGATAAAACAAATATTATTTTAGGAAATTGAAATATAAAAGATTTTATTTTACACACAATCATAAAAAATTAGGGTGTATAACACGTAAGTATGTATATCAACAACTCCCAGATCACTTATACAAGGAATTGCAAGAAAAAATTATTTCTGTGTATTCGACGTGCCTTTCCACAGCCAGAACTGGAATTAATGAACTAGTATAGCCAAAATACTAGTTTCCTTTACAGTGTATCATCTTTTAGATTTCAATATATAGAACCCGTAACATTTAATCCATACATTTATAAAAAACATGTTAATTCATTTTAAAACTAATACCATTTATATAAATGTAAACATGTTTTTTTAAATAAATATTTATAATTGTTTTTAAATAATAATCCAGAAATCAAATACAACTATATAAATTAAAGATACAAATATTGACATTTGAGATTTCACCATACAACTTAGTAAATAGATTTGCGTAAATGTCTTAATATGTCTTTATATGAATGAATGAAAAAAAATCAAATACTACAATAATGTCCTTAAATCCGAGAAGAGGAAATTTCCGTCGCTTATTTTAATCATATAGACAAATCATAAATCATTAAACTAAAATTCTAAGCTAATGAAGACTATAATCTAGTCTATAGTCTAGTCTATAGTCTAGTCTATAGTCTAGTCTATAGTCTAGTCTATAGTCTAGTCTATAGTCTAGTCTATTAGTCTAGTCTAAGTCTATAGTCTAGTCTATAGTCTAGTCTATAGTCTAGTCTATAGTCTAGTCTATAGTCTAGTCTATAGTCTAGTCTATAGTCTAGTCTATAGTCTAGTCTATAGTCTAGTCTATAGTCTAGTCTATAGTCTAGTCTATAGTCTAGTCTATAGTCTAGTCTATAGTCTAGTCTATAGTCTAGTCTATAGTCTAGTCTATAGTCTAGTCTATAGTCTAGTCTATAGTCTAGTCTATAGTCTAGTCTATAGTCTAGTCTATAGTCTAGTCCATAGTCTAGTCTATAGTCTAGTCTATAGTCTAGTCTATAGTCTAGTCTATAGTCTAGTCTATAGTCTAGTCTATAGTCTAGTCTATAGTCTAGTCTATAGTCTAGTCTATAGTCTAGTCTATAGTCTAGTCTATAGTCTAGTCTAGTCTATAGTCTAGTCTAGTCTATATCTAGTCTATAGTCTAGTCTATAGTCTAGTCTAGTCTATAGTCTAGTCTAGTCTATAGTCTAGTCTATAGTCTAGTCTATAGTCTAGTCTATAGTCTAGTCTATAGTCTAGTCTATAGTCTAGTCTATAGTCTAGTCTATAGTCTAGTCTATAGTCTAGTCTATAGTCTAGTCTATAGTCTAGTCTATAGTCTAGTCTATAGTCTAGTCTATAGTCTAGTCTATAGTCTAGTCTATAGTCTAGTCTATAGTCTAGTCTATAGTCTAGTCTATAGTCTATAGTCTAGTCTAAGTATAGTCTATAGTCTAGTCTATAGTCTAGTCTATAGTCTAGTCTATAGTCTAGTCTATAGTCTAGTCTATAGTCTAGTCTATAGTCTAGTCTATAGTCTAGTCTATAGTCTAGTCTATAGTCTAGTCTATAGTCTAGTCTATAGTCTAGTCTATAGTCTAGTCTATAGTCTAGTCTATAGTCTAGTCTATAGTCTAGTCTATAGTCTAGTCTATAGTCTAGTCTATAGTCTAGTCTAGTCTAGTCTATAGTCTAGTCTATAGTCTAGTCTATAGTCTAGTCTATAGTCTAGTCTATAGTCTAGTCTATAGTCTAGTCTATAGTCTAGTCTATAGTCTAGTCTATAGTCTAGTCTATAGTCTAGTCTATAGTCTAGTCTATAGTCTAGTCTATAGTCTAGTCTATAGTCTAGTCTATAGTCTAGTCTATAGTCTAGTCTATAGTCTAGTCTATAGTCTAGTCTATAGTCTAGTCTATAGTCTAGTCTATAGTCTAGTCTATAGTCTAGTCTATAGTCTAGGTCTATAGTCTAGTCTATAGTCTAGTCTATAGTCTAGTCTATAGTCTAGTCTATAGTCTAGTCTATAGTCTAGTCTATAGTCTAGTCTATAGTCTAGTCTATAGTCTAGTCTATAGTCTAGTCTATAGTCTAGTCTATAGTCTAGTCTATAGTCTAGTCATAGTAGTCTATAGTCTATAGTCTAGTCTATAGTCTAGTCTATAGTCTAGTCTATAGTCTAGTCTATAGTCTAGTCTATAGTCTAGTCTATAGTCTAGTCTATAGTTCTAGTCTATAGTCTAGTCTATAGTCTAGTCTAGTCTAGTCTATAGTCTAGTCTATAGTCTAGTCTATAGTCTAGTCTATAGTCTAGTCTATAGTCTAGTCTATAGTCTAGTCTATAGTCTAGTCTATAGTCTAGTCTATAGTCTAGTCTATAGTCTAGTCTATAGTCTAGTCTATAGTCTAGTCTATAGTCTAGTCTATAGTCTAGTCTATAGTCTAGTCTATCTAGTCTATAGTCTAGTCTATAGTCTAGTCTATAGTCTAGTCTATAGTCTAGTCTATAGTCTAGTCTATAGTCTAGTCTATAGTCTAGTCTATAGTCTAGTCTATAGTCTAGTCTATAGTCTAGTCTAGTCTATAGTCTAGTCTAGTCTATAGTCTATCTAGTCTAGTCTAGTCTATAGTCTAGTCTAGTCTAGTCTATAGTCTAGTCTATAGTCTAGTCTATAGTCTAGTCTATAGTCTAGTCTATAGTCTAGTCTATAGTCTAGTCTATAGTCTAGTCTATAGTCTAGTCTATAGTCTAGTCTATAGTCTAGTCTATAGTCTAGTCTATAGTCTAGTCTATAGTCTAGTCTATAGTCTAGTCTATAGTCTAGTCTATAGTCTAGTCTATAGTCTAGTCTATAGTCTAGTCTATAGTCTAGTCTATAGTCTAGTCTATAGTCTAGTCTATAGTATAGTCTATAGTCTAGTCTATAGTCTAGTCTATAGTCTAGTCTATAGTCTAGTCTATAATCTAGTCTATAGTTTAGTCTAGTCTATAGTTTAGTCTATAGTTTAGTCTAGTCTAGTCTTTAGTCTAGTCTATAGTCTAGTCTATAGTCTAGTCTATAGTCTAGTCTATAGTTTAGTCTATAGTCTATAGTTTAGTCTATAGTTTAGTCTATAGTTAGTCTATAGTCTAGTCTATAGTCTAGTCTATAGTCTAGTCTATAGTCTAGTCTATAGTCTAGTCTATAGTCTAGTCTATAGTCTAGTCTATAGTCTAGTCTATAGTCTAGTCTATAGTCTAGTCTATAGTCTAGTCTATAGTCTAGTCTATAGTCTAGTCTATAGTCTAGTCTATAGTCTAGTCTATAGTCTAGTCTATAGTCTAGTCTATAGTCTAGTCTAGTCTATAGTCTAGTCTAATAGCTAGTCTATAGTCTAGTCTATGTCTAGTTATAGTCTAGTCTATAGTCTAGTCTATAGTCTAGTCTATAGTCTAGTCTATAGTTCTAGTCATAAGTCTTAATTTATAGTCTAGTCTATAGTCTAGTCTATAGTCTAGTCTATAGTCTAGTCTGTAGTCTAGTCTATAGTGTATTCTATAGTCTAGTATATGAGTCTAGTCTATAGTCTAGTCTTTAGTTTACTGTATAGTCTAGTGCATAGTATAGTCTATCTAAAGATATGTAGCAACGGTCCTTGTATATCATTTGTACATAAAAATAAACTTGGCCAGCACTTCATACTATACACAATAACGTAAATTTGGTAACACTGATATGTAGTACAGAAGCAATTTCAAAGAGGGTCGCATCAGTCTATAGTCGACTCTAAAGTCTAGTCTATAGCCTATTCTATAGTCTATTGGATAAATTTAACAAAAATTGCTTTTATTTAATGGAAATGAAAAACGTTAAAATATTACTACTTAAAAGGAAACAACCTGTTTTTCTTATTAACGTCATATGTGGCCTCAATCATGCATAATTTTAATTCCAATATGTATGTATGTAGGAAGAATGCAGTAAAATATTTTAATGCAACATCATTTAATTTTTTTGTTGTCGAGCAACACAAATACCATGAATTCTTAAACGAGTACTACATATGTTGCAATATTATTTATGTTTAAGATTTTTTATAAGATGTTCGCATATACATACGTATTTTTATAATTGCGGCAAAAAAATATGAAATCGAAAATTGTGAAATACACTTGGCCTGGATATGTATTATATTAAAGATATAAGAAATAAACAATGCCGCTGGACGTCTATATATGGAATCTGCATTCAAAACTTTCTCAGATTTGTGCCAAGTCTAAGATACTAATGATCATAATAGTAATTTTAAAAGTGAAATTAAAAAGGACATTTCAAATGTTCGTATAAAAAGTAAATATTAACTAAAAAAATTTTATTTGCCTTTTAAGCTTCAAACTTGTTTTAAGTATGTTTTAGCAAATAAGTCTTTTTCCACAGCAACTTACAATACTCGGTGGCATTTTTGTGGTATTATTATTATTTCTTACTTCTTGGCCTTTTTTTTTTCTTAAACAGCAATAACAAAACTTTATTTTACATTTTATTTGTGGGTATTACTTCCATACATTCTGATATTATTTTTCCCACTTTACCCTGGCACCCAAGATAAGTACCAGAAAGAAAGAGACATAAAAACTTCGATCATAAATATATGATTTTTAATGTTTTCTTGAAAAGAAATGAAAAAGTAGAAAACAATAGCAACAAAAACAGGAAAACAAAAAGAAATGTTATTCATGCATGGTCGATCACATGATACCCTACACCAATATAAAGTAATTTTCACAAATTGGCCTGATCAATAGTCTGCCAGTCTATAGTCCAGACTATAGAATATAGTCCGGTCTATAGTATATTCTCTATAGTCCGTAGTCCAGAATATAGTCTATGGTCAAGATTATAATCTATAGTTGAGACTACAGTCCAGTCTTGACTATAGTCCAGACTATAGTCTATAGTACAGACTATAGTCTATAGTCCACTATAGACTATAGTCTATAGTCCAAACTATAGTCTATAGTCCATACTATAATCTATAGTACAGACTATAGTCTATAGTACAGACTATAGTCTATAGTCCAGACTATAATCTATAGTCCAGACTATAGTCTATAGTCCAGACTAAAATCAATAGTCCAGACTATAGCCTATAGTCCAGACTATAGTCTATAGTCCAGACTATAGTCTATAGTCCAGACTAGAGTCTATAGTCCAGACTAGAGTCTATAGTCCAGACTAGAGTCTATAGTCCAGACTAGAGTCTATAGTCCAGACTATAATCTATAGTCCAGACTATAGTCTATAGTCCAGACTAAAATCAATAGTCCAGACTATAGCCTATAGTCCAGACTATAGTCTATAGTCCAGTCTATAGTCTATAGTCCAGACTATAGCCTATAGTCCAGACTATAGTCTATAGTCCAGACTATAATCTATAGTCCAGACTATAGCCTATAGTCCTGACTATAGTTTATAGTCGAAGATATAGTCTAAAGTACAGACTATAGTCTATAGTTCACACTCTATATTATACAGTCCAGTTTGTAGTCCAGACTACAGTCTAAAGCCCAGACTATAGTTCATAGTCAAATCTATTGTCCAGACTATAATCTATAGTCCAGACTATGGTCTATAGTCCAGACTATAATCTATAGTCCAGACTATAGCCTATAGTCCAGACTATAGCTTATAGTCCAGACTATAGCCTATAGTCCAGACTATAGTCTATAGTCCAGACTATAGTTTATACTTTCTACTATATTCTACAGTGCAGTCTATAGTCCAGACTATAGTATAAAGTCTAGACTATAGTCTAAAGTCCAGACTATAGTCTAAAGTCCAGACTATAGTTCATACTCAAAGCTATTGTCTGTAGGCCAGACTTTAGGCTATAGTCTATAAACCAGACTATTACAGACTATAGTCCACATCATAGCTAAGCCATTTTTTCTAAACGTTACAAATACTACCACATACCCATAATGCCCTCGTCACATTATAGTAACGTATAATAAATGAAATACTATATTGGCAGAAATCATAAATAATAAAACAAACATTACATACATTCTGCAAAAGATTCATTCATAAACATTCGCATTCGTACACTCGTAAATGTCTTATAATACAGTGATTTATAACCTCAATAACATGAAAACAGATAAAAGGATTTAATGAATATTAAAGAAGTGTAATACGAATATGAAGGATTTCATTGTGGGTTTTTTTGTATTTTCTTTATTTTTGTGTTGTTTTCTTCTTAATGTGAAATGAAGGACGTATAAATTTATGAGTTTCTTGAAGTCAAAGAATAATAAAATGAAATAAAAAATTATCAAGTCACAAAAATTTCACATAATTAACAGAATTTAAGATTGATGTTTGGAAATTAAAGGGAAATAATATTTTAGAGTTGTGGGTTCACTTACCAACAGTAGGAAATCATAAAATTTGTGTTTGTTTTAATTGATATGTCAACATAAAAATTTAAAGTGTATTTTTAAGGGATCCATACTTAAGAAAACCAAACAAAAGGCTATAGATTAAAGATTTTTGCAGCATAAACATATGGGTGAGTAAATGAACTGGTCGGATTAGTCAGTATTGATACATTAAGGGTCTAATCTCTAAGAAATTCAGCTTAAGATTGCAATTTCTGTCTGCCAGATTAAGGTTTATCCGAAATTCGTTTGTATTTTATAGCTTTTAATTTAAACGAGATGTTCATTAAAAATAATATTTTATAATTTTTTCACTTTAAAATCAATTTTCTTATAAAGTCCTTTATGCTACCTTTTTAAATCGAAAAGATTCCCTAATAAATTGACCATAAAAACCATATGGAAAACATACATATGTGTTGAAATTAAAGGTCATTTAAAAATAAAAATTGGAAGCTATTTTATTTTATGTCTAGAAAATACGCTTAATTTGTGTATGGCAAAAAAATCACCCAAACACGATGAACACACAAACATTAGGGAGGTTTCTTTCAAATAAATAAAAATCTTAATTTGCACATAGTCCAGTTTAAAGTTCGGCAATAGTATAACCTATATTCTAGTCAATAGTCTATAGTCTGGTTTATAGTCTAGTCTTTAATCTAGACTAGTATAGTCTAAAGTCAAGTCTATAGTCTAGTCTATAGTCTGGTCTATAGTCTAGTCTATAGTCTGGTCTATGGTCTGGTCTATAGTCTAGTCTATAGTCTATTCTATAGTCTAGTCTATAGTCTAGTCAATGGTCTAGCATATAGTCTAGTCTAATATAAAATCTAGTCTAGACTATAGTTCAGTCTATATTTTAGTCTATAGTCTAGTATGTAGCCTAGTCTATAGTCTAGTATATAGTCTAGTCTATAGTCTAGTATATAGTATAGTATTCTATTCTATAGTCCTGTCTATAATATAGCCTAAAGTCTCGTGTGTAGTGTCGTTCTATAGTACAATCTATAATCGAATCTATAGTTCTAGGTCGAGTCTATGATATAGTTCTATAATCTAGTCCAAAGTCTAGTCTATAGTCTAGTCAATAGTCTAGTTATCGACTTATCCTATAGTCTTGTTATACGTCTATCTTATAGTCTCTCATCTAGTCCATAGTCTTTGTCTTATCGTCCAAGACTCTAGTTCTAGTCTATAGTCAAGTCTATAGTCTCGTCTATAGTCTAGTCTATAGTCAAGTCTATAGTCTAGGCTTATAGTCTAGTCTATAGTCTAGTCTATAGTTCTAGTCTATAGTCTAGTTCATAGTCTAGTCTATAGTCTAGTCTATAGTCTCGTCTATCGCTCGTCTATAGTCATAGTTCTAGTTAGTCTAGTCTAGTCTATAGTTCTAGTCTATAGTCTAGTCTATAGTCTAGTCTATAGTTCGTCTATAGTCTAGTTCTATAGTCTAGTCTAGTCTAGTCTTAGTCTAGGTCTATAGTCAGGTCTATAGTCTAGTCTATAGTCTAGTCTATAGGTCTAGTCTATAGTCTAGTCTATAGTCTAGTCATAGGTCTCGTCTCTAGTCTAGTCTCTTAGTCTAGTCTATAGTCTAGTCTATAGTCTAGTCTATAGTCTAGTCTATAGTCTAGTCTATAGTCTAGTCTATAGTCTAGTCTATCGTCTAGTCTATAGTCTAGTCTATAGTCTAGTCTATAGTCTAGTCTATAGTCTAGTCTATAGTCTAGTCTATAGTCTAGTCTATAGTCTAGTCTATAGTCTAGTCTATAGTCTAGTCTATAGTCTAGTCTATAGTCTAGTCTATAGTCTAGTCTATAGTCTAGTCTATAGTCTAGTCTATAGTCTAGTCTATAGTCTAGTCTATAGTCTAGTCTATAGTCTAGTCTATAGTCTAGTCTATAGTCTAGTCTATAGTCTAGTCTATAGTCTAGTCTATAGTCTAGTCTATAGTCTAGTCTATAGTCTATCTATAGTCTAGTCTATAGTCTAGTCTATAGTCTAGTCTATAGTCTAGTCTATAGTCTATCTAGTCTAGTCTATAGTCTAGTCTATAGTCTAGTCTAGTCTATAGTCTAGTCAATAGTCTATCTATAGTCTAGTCAATAGTCTAGTCTATAGTCTAGTCAGTCTAGTCTATAGTCTAGTCTATAGTCTAGTCTATAGTCTAGTCTATAGTCTAGTCTATAGTCTAGTCTATAGTCTAGTCTATAGTCTAGTCTATAGTCTAGTCTATAGTCTAGTCTATAGTCTAGTCTATAGTCTAGTCTATAGTCTAGTCTATAGTCTAGTCTATAGTCTAGTCTATAGTCTAGTCTATAGTCTAGTCTATAGTCTAGTCTATAGTCTAGTCTATAGTCTAGTCTATAGTCTAGTCTTAGTCTAGTCTATAGTCTAGTCTATAGTCTAGTCTATAGTCTCTATAGTCTAGTCTATAGTCTAGTCTATAGTCTAGTCTATAGTCTAATCTATAGTCTAGTCTATAGTCTAGTCTATAGTCTAGTCTATAGTCTAGTCTATAGTCTAGTCTATATTCTAGTCTATGGTCTAGTCTATAGTCTAGTCTATAGTCTAGTCTATAGTTTAGTCTATTCTATAGTCTATTCTATAATTTATGCCTAAAGAGAGACGCACCCTAATACATTCTTACATACATTTAACGTCTCTTTGTAGTAAGTGTTAACATGATTTGATATTTATTTTAGATTTTCTATTTTTTTTTTTTTAATAATACATTACACAGTGGGGCAGAATGGAAATTTTTTGGAAATAAATCTGGCATTTCTAAACGGCTGATCCGATCGGGATAAAATTTGGCGTGAGCGTAGCCAAGGAGTATTCGAGTTTAAGTTTTGAAGATGAACCCTGCAGATGCCCCAGGGACGGCGCTGTGGCGGCTCAAAGTAGGGTACCTACGACATGTAAAATTTTTAAACTCGTGCCATTTTTTTGTTTTTCACCCAAATACAAAGATTTTTATATTTTGTGAAAGCGCTCGACGAGATCTTGAAAAAACATGCTTGGACATACTACTTATCTCTTATAATATCCGAGTTATAGGCATTTAAAAATTTAGTGATACAAAATTTACCATACCTTGGTCCGCCTTTTTTTGAATACCGGGCGTAATTTTGGACCAAATGGACTCAATTTTTTCTTGTTAGTTAGACAACAAAATTTCCAATAATATACAAAAAATTTCAGATCAATATCATTAACAGATCCAAAAATATACGTTTTTTAATTTAAAAATTCAAAAAATTTTAGATTTTTGGCGTTTTTTTGCCAAAAATGTGTCTTAACTCTTTTATTAATAAAATAAAATTTTCTTTAAGAACATATAACAATTTTATAGTTTTCTAAAAGGTATCTTTACGCAGAACGCTTTGGCGTAAAAAACTTGTCCTATTTTTTGAAAATGTTGCCACTGCGTCTTTCCGAATATGACCTATTTTTCATCAAAACTTCAACTTTGGGCGACATGTTCTAAAATCCCAAAGCTGGGATCAGAAAACTGAAAGCAGTTTTGGAAACCTCAATATGTTTTCTATTTACTCCAAAAGTATTTTCCCAGCCCTGAAAGAAATGTGGACCCTATGGGCAAAAAAGTAAAAAATCCCATTTTTGGGATTTTCATTCCTATTTTTGGGAATTGCGGGATGCCCTTTGACCTTTTCAATTTTTTTTTGCATATTCTTATTTGAAATGACAAATTTAACAAGCGTTGAAAATTTCATTGAGTTTTGTTCATAAATAAAGATTTTGTCATATATTACATATTTGTTTAATTTCTAAAACTATGATTTATATCAAAATTTTAATAGGATCGCAGATAGCTACAACAATTTAGTTCATATTTATCCCTTAATATCATTTTTTAGTTAGATATGGAAATTCTCGACCCTTTACAAAAAATTTCAAGCCAATATCTCAATTACATTCAAAAATATGTTCATTTAAACCTGTGTCCTTTAATTTCATCTTTTTCATATTTTTATGACAGAACATACATTTGGTGTTGAATAAAATATTTGGACAATTTTTAAAAATTATTTAGTTAAATATTTTATTATAATATTGTATATACAATAAAAAATTATAATTTTATTATGAGCCACGCACAACAACACCTAAATCACCCCACACAAATTACCTTTCCCGCCCACCGAAATATAAAACACAATTTAATACAATTCATCAGTTAGTATAATAGCTTTTTTTATTTGAACTGTTTATCTTAAACATAATACAATTAATTCTTACAACCTACTTATATAGTTAATTCCTAACACTACTTATTTTCTATAAAATAATCTGTCATATCGGTATACA
The DNA here is from genome assembly GCF_015586225.1 of Lucilia sericata. NCBI lineage: Eukaryota > Metazoa > Arthropoda > Insecta > Diptera > Calliphoridae > Lucilia > Lucilia sericata. Next base: position 21,514 of record NW_023995401.1, on the reverse strand, counting down.
TATCCAGAAGGTAATATAAGTCCTTTAAATCTTCCTTGTTTTGAGATGATAGAGTTTCATAACAAATCCATCTTTTCGCATAGTTGAAAGAACAGGATCAGAAGATAGAAGTAAACTATTAAAAATATCTTCATTCTGTGATTGCCTGGAGCATTTTCTTGAGCTGAATAGTTGAACATGCTTAAAATCTCGATTCCTCGCTTCCTGGGCTTCTTCTGTTAACTCTCCAAGTGGAAGAATATTCGATTCAATTATTATTTGACCATGACACAATACTTTGTGTACTGTTGGTGTTAGTTCCCTCCATGGATACAGAGATACAAGTAATTTAGAAATTTCAGATGTGTATTCCCCAAATCGATTTCCATTAATTTTATGTTTACTATTCAGTGCCATTAAAATAGTGTTAACTCTTCGAAGCAACTCCTTGTCGATTCCAGTTATTTTTGAAGTAATTTCAAAATCACGAAAAAACCTTCTCGCCGTATTACCGTCATTTGTACTACCGCAACTTGAAAGTGGTTTGTCGATGTTTAATCCCATCTGAACTTTAAATTCTTCTTGGATTCTGCTTTTTTCCGCAGCTCTCAGTTCTTTCAATTCTTCATTATTTTTGTTGATTTAGTAGGATAGTTTTTTTTCCTGGATCGCCTTGTATGATGGTAATATATTGTGTCCTTTTTCATGCAGAGCTTTCCTTAATATTTGGTACTTATTTCGACTGAGACCCAGTTCCAACATAAGCGCTATTGCTTCCTCTTCAGTAAAATTTGATTATGATGTTGGAGTTGGTATACTTTCCACAATTCGCTTAAGTCGTCTTAGTGATGCATTAGGAAGAATAGTTGCAATATGTACGACATCCATAGGTTGGTTTTCCTTTTTCAGCATTTCGTTAAATGTATCAGCAATTTCCTCATTTGAGATTGAAAAAAGTTTTTGTGTGACCCTCTTTTTTTTGACCTGGAACATAAGTCTTCGTATGACTTTCAAGGCGCTCCTGTTGATGTGTTGTAATTTGAGATTTCCGTAGTAGTTTCCATCCAACTACAAAATTTTAATCGAAATTTCTTTTGATTTCCATCCACAGACTTACATCAAAAAGTTTTCAATTTTTGATATGCCTGTTTTGTCTACTTTTCTACTATATGTAGTTTTTATATAATTTGAAATGTCTTCAATTCTTTCTGGCCCTTTTGAAGATATACTCCATAAAACGGAACACAACTCTTCGTACTTTAATGTAATCTTCATTGTAGATTTATTAAATATGGTACTTAAAATCTGAGAAGTTTACTTATATACCAATTCTTGTCATTTCCGATACAGGTATTCCAAAGTAAAAAATTACGAATTGTCGACCTATTAACATTTAGGACTATATTACTATAACCTGTAATTCAGTCCTTGATATTTCTTATTAGTGAATGAATCGAAATTATCATTACCTGTATATTTTTACCTACACGATCATAAACGAAACAGATCGAAATGATCTGTCGAAAAAATTTAGGTAAAAAATAGTTATAAATTTTTGAAAATTTAAGCATAATAGGACCTTTCAATTATAAGGATAAGCAAACAAATAGAAAATAGGTAAATATAAGATTTAAATATGTTCTGTCATACTTAATACTAAAATATGAAAAAGATGAAATTAAAGGACACAGGTTTAAATGAACATATTTTTGAATGTAATTGAGATATTGGCTTGAAATTTTTTGTAAAGGGTCGAGAATTTCCATATCTAACTAAAAAATGATATTAAGGGATAAATATGGACTAAATTGTTGTAGCTATCTGCGATCCTATTAAAATTTTGATATAAATCATAGTTTTAGAAATTAAACAAATATGTAATATATGACAAAATCTTTATTTATGAACAAAACTCAATGAAATTTTCAACGCTTGTTAAATTTGTCATTTCAAATAAGAATATGCAAAAAAAAAATTGAAAAGGTCAAAGGGCATCCCGCAATTCCCAAAAATAGGAATGAAAATCCCAAAAATGGGATTTTTTACTTTTTTGCCCATAGGGTCCACATTTCTTTCAGGGCTGGGAAAATACTTTTGGAGTAAATAGAAAACATATTGAGGTTTCCAAAACTGCTTTCAGTTTTCTGATCCCAGCTTTGGGATTTTAGAACATGTCGCCCAAAGTTGAAGTTTTGATGAAAAATAGGTCATATTCGGAAAGACGCAGTGGCAAACATTTTCAAAAAATAGGACAAGTTTTTTACGCCAAAGCGTTCTGCGTAAAGATACCTTTTAGAAAACTATAAAATTGTTATATGTTCTTAAAGAAAATTTTATTTTATTAATAAAAGAGTTAAGACACATTTTTGGCAAAAAAAACGCCAAAAATCTAAAATTTTTTGAATTTTTAAATTAAAAAACGTATATTTTTGGATCTGTTAATGATATTGATCTGAAATTTTTGTATATTATTGGAAATTTTGTTGTCTAACTAACAAGAAAAAATTGAGTCCATTTGGTCCAAAATTACGCCCGGTATTCAAAAAAAGGCGGACCAAGGTATGGTAAATTTTGTATCACTAAATTTTTAAATGCCTATAACTCGGATATTATAAGAGATAAGTAGTATGTCCAAGCATGTTTTTTCAAGATCTCGTCGAGCGCTTTCACAAAATATAAAAATCTTTGTATTTGGGTGAAAAACAAAAAAATGGCACGAGTTTAAAAATTTTACATGTCGTAGGTACCCTACTTTGAGCCGCCACAGCGCCGTCCCTGGGGCATCTGCAGGGTTCATCTTCAAAACTTAAACTCGAATACTCCTTGGCTACGCTCATGCCAAATTTTATCCCGATCGGATCAGCCGTTTAGAAATGCCAGATTTATTTCCAAAAAATTTCCATTCTGCCCCACTGTGCATTATCAAACAACAAATTTACAATACCTATTGAGGTAGTATGTTTGTGCATGTATATATAAATATATGTTAACAAAAAATCTCAGGGCATTTTGCCAACAAGCCACAAACTAATAAAATAGTCCCTTTTAACACTACATATTAACAAACCTACAAAAAGCACTTTAAAAATCAATGTTTAGTATTGGTTAGACATTTCAGTTGGACATTTTCGATTTAAACAGAAAAAAACGAATCTTAAATACAAATGATTTCCAACAAAAAACCAATAAGACATAGAAATTGGAGTGAAAACGTAACAAAACATAAAATTCAAATCTTGAACACTTCTGTAACTGACAGTTTGTTAAGTGTGGCACCAGTATTTTTTTGTATATGTAAGAGTGGTATGGTTTTTTGGTGCCATATCATTTCGACAAGTTTCCACTTTTATCCCATCAGTTTTTAAAGGCTTTACCGAAGCACTATTTTGATTTGTTTAATACATGAAACTTGAACTACTAACATGGCGACTGACGTTTCTGTGAATTCGATTTAACGATGTAGTTATACATTTGAACAAACAATAATATATGTACGTTAATAGTACAACGACTCCATCTATAACTGCTGGGTTTGTTGTAAAATATTCGTTTCTCATTCCGGTTATTTGAATTTTTGTTCTTTTAACAAATGGATACACATTGTTTAACGAAACCAATTCACAATTTTTACCAGTGAGTACTGCTGTTAGTGTTATGTACAAATTTATAATGTATTTTTATTTATTTTAATTTTTTTTTGTTGTTGTTAAAGTTGAAAGTGTCTCAAACGTGAGGGTATTAACGCTTTAGACCTTATTTACATTTCTTGATTTTTTTCCCTAACTCTGTTGCTGTTAGCAAAAAAGGTCAAAAATCCATTTACATATTGTGGGAAGTAGCGAAAATGGAAAAAAATGTGAAAGAATTAAGCTGCAGTATTAGACATTGGTAAAATTTATTTGTAACAATTTATCAAATAATTCAGAGCATGTAGAGGCAGACCTTATGGGTTTCAATAGAAGAAGTTAAAGTTCAATTTAAATTGAAGTACTTGAACAAAAATTGGATAAGGAATTCTACAATTGTATTTAACATTTTTCTTAAATATAGGGAACAAATTTAAAACAAATTTTATAGAAAAAAAAAAGTTAAATTATACATGTCATTGTTATTATTTTCTAACTTATACTAGTGTAAACATGTACCCCCATTCCCACTCCTTCAGATCTAAATCAAATAGTACCATATAAAACATGCTTAAATTTAAACCGCAACAAAGTTGAAAAAGCAAAAAAATAAACGGAAATGAAAAAGTAACAGCAATAATGTAAATGACATTGTTGAGTACCGTTCAGCAAATTAAGGCATTGAAACAAAAAATAATATTTCATAAATAATTTGGTCAGTGTTTTACAAAAATATATTTTACAAAAAGTTTTTATGTATGAATATCTTTTTCCATAACATAAGGTTAATTTTAGTCAGTCCGTTTTATTTTCCTAGTTTATATTTCAGTGCCACTTATCTTTTGTCTGAAAAGTCGAACATGAAATTTTTTCTCATTTAACTGATTTTAGTATGTTTCTCCATTTTTTCTGTATTCTAATCGAAAACGTGTTTATAATATTTGAGCAAATACTATTGCGTTTGTGATAAGACTTACAAAATTGTCTAGAAATAATACTTATCATTAGTTAAACATTTCATTTGCAACAATTTGCCGTTTTTCTAGATACTGAACTAGAACTGAACTGAACTGAACTGAACTAGAACTGAACTGAACTGAACTAGAACTAGAACTGAACTAGAACTGAACTAGAACTGAACTAGAACTGAACTAGAACTGAACTAGAACTGAACTAGAACTGAACTAGAACTGAACTAGAACTGAACTAGAACTGAACTAGAACTGAACTAGAACTGAACTAGAACTGAACTAGAACTGAACTAGAACTGAACTAGAACTGAACTAGAACTGAACTAGAACTGAACTAGAACTGAACTAGAACTGAACTAGAACTGAACTAGAACTGAACTAGAACTGAACTAGAACTGAACTTGAACTGAACTAGCACTGACTAGAACTGAACTAGAACTGAACTAGAACTGAACTAGAACTGAACTAGAACTGAACTAGAACTGAACTAGAACTGAACTAGAACTGAACTAGAACTGAACTAGAACTGAACTAGAACTGAACTAGAACTGAACTAGAACTGAACTAGAACTGAACTAGAACTGAACTAGAACTGAACTAGAACTGAACTAGAACTGAACTAGAACTGAACTAGAACTGAACTAGAACTAAACTAGAACTGAACTAGAACTGAACTAGAACTGAACTAGAAACTGAACTAGAACTGAACTAGAACTGGAACTAGAACTGAACTAGAAACTGAACTAGAACTGAACTAGAACTGAACTAGAACTGAACTAGAACTGAACTAGAACTGAACTAGAACTGAACTAGAACTGAACTAGAACTGAACTAGAACTGAACTAGAACTGAACTAGAAACTGAACTAGACTGAACTAGAACTGAACTAGAACTGAACTAGAACTGGAACTAGAACTGAACTAGAACTGAACTAGAACTGAACTAGAACTGAACTAGAACTGAACTAGAACTGAACTAGAACTGAACTAGAACTGACTAGAACTGAACTAGAACTGAACTAGAACTGAACTAGAACTGAACTAAACGAACTAGAACTGAACTAGAACTGAACTAGAACTGAACTAGAACTGACTAGAACTGAACTAGAACTGAACTAGAACTGAACTAGAACTGAACTAGAACTGACTAGAACTGAACTAGAACTGAACTAGAACTGACTAGAACTGACTAGAACTGAACTAGAACTGAACTAGAACTGAACTAGAACTGAACTAGAACTGAACTAGAACTGAACTAGAACTGAACTAGAACTGAACTAGAACTGAACTAGAACTGAACTAAACTAGAACTGAACTAGAACTGAACTAGAACTGAACTAGAACTGAACTAGAACTGAACTAGAACTGAACTAGAACTGAACTAGAACTGAACTAGAACTGAACTAGAACTGAACTAGAACTGAACTAGAACTGAACTAGAACTGAACTAGAACTGAACTAGAACTGAACTAGAACTGAACTAGAACTGAACTAGAACTGAACTAGAACTGAACTAGAAATGAACTAGAACTGAACTAGAACTGAACTAGAACTGAACTAGAACTGAACTAGAACTGAACTAGAACTGAACTAGAACTGACTAGAACTGAACTAGAACTGAACTAGAACTGAACTAGAACTGAACTAGAACTGAACTAGAACTGAACTAGAACTGAACTAGAACTGAACTAGAACTGAACTAGAACTGAACTAGAACTGAACTAGAACTGAACTAGAACTGAACTAGAACTGAACTAGAACTGAACTAGAACTGAACTAGAACTGAACTAGAACTGAACTAGAACTGAACTAGAACTGAACTAGAACTGAACTAGAACTGAACTAGAACTGAACTAGAACTGAACTAGAACTGAACTAGAACTGAACTAGAACTGAACTAGAACTGAACTAGAACTGAACTAGAACTGAACTAGAACTGAACTAGAACTGAACTAGAACTGAACTAGAACTGAACTAGAACTGAACTAGAACTGAACTAGAACTGAACTAGAACTGAACTAGAACTGAACTAGAACTGAACTAGAACTGAACTAGAACTGAACTAGAACTGAACTAGAACTGAACTAGAACTGAACTAGAACTGAACTAGAACTGAACTAGAACTGAACTAGAACTGAACTAGAACTAGAACTGAACTAGAACTGAACTAGAACTGAACTAGAACTGAACTAGAACTGAACTAGAACTGAACTAGAACTGAACTAGAACTGAACTAGAACTAGAACTGAACTAGAACTGAACTAGAACTGAACTAGAACTGAACTAGAACTGAACTAGAACTGAACTAGAACTGAACTAGAACTGAACTAGAACTGAACTAGAACTGAACTAGAATGAACTAGAACTGAACTAGAACTGAACTAGAAACTGAACTAGAACTGAAAGAACGAAGAACTGAACTAGAACTGAACTAGAAGAACTAGAAACACTAGAACTGAACTAGAACTGAACTAGAACTGAACTAGAACTGAACTAGAACTGAACTAGAACTGAACTAGAACTGAACTAGAACTGAACTAGAACTGAACTAGAACTGAACTAGAACTGAACTAGAACTGAACTAGAACTGAACTAGAACTGAACTTGAACTGAACTAGAACTGAACTTGAACTGAACTAGCACTGAACTAGAACTGAACTAGAACTGAACTAGAACTGAACTAGAACTGAACTAGAACTGAACTAGAACTGAACTAGAACTGAACTAGAACTGAACTAGAACTGAACTAGAACTGAACTAGAACTGAACTAGAACTGAACTAGAACTGAACTAGAACTGAACTAGAACTGAACTAGAACTGAACTAGAACTGAACTAGAACTGAACTAGAACTGAACTAGAACTGAACTAGAACTGAACTAGAACTGAACTAGAACTGAACTTGAACTGAACTAGAACTGAACTTGAACTGAACTAGCACTGAACTAGAACTGAACTAGAAACTGAACTAGAACTGAACTAGAACTGAACTAGAACTGAACTAGAACTGAACTAGAACTGAACTAGAATGAACTAGAACTGAACTAGAACTGAACTAGAACTGAACTAGAACTGAACTAGAACTGAACTAGAACTGAACTAGAACTGAACTAAACTGAACTAGAACTGAACTAGAACTGAACTAGAACTGAACTAGAACTGAACTAGAACTGAACTAGAACTGAACTAGAACTGAACTAGAACTGAACTAGAACTAAACTAGAACTGAACTAGAACTGAACTAGAACTGAACTAGAACTGAACTAGAACTGAACTAGAACTGAACTAGAACTGAACTAGAACTGAACTAGAACTGAACTAGAACTGAACTAGAACTGAACTAGAACTGAACTAGAAACTGAACTAGAACTGAACTAGAACTGAACTAGAACTGAACTAGAACTGAACTAGAACTGAACTAGAACTGAACTAGAACTGAACTAGAACTGAACTAGAACTGAACTAGAACTGAACTAGAACTGAACTAGAACTGAACTAGAACTGAACTAGAACTGAACTAGAACTGAACTAGAACTGAACTAGAACTGAACTAGAACTGAACTTGAACTGAACTAGAACTGAACTATTGAACTGAACTAGAACTGAACTAGAACTGAACTAGAACTGAACTAGAACTGAACTAGAACTGAACTAGAACTGAACTAGAACTGAACTAGAACTGAACTAGAACTGAACTAGAACTGAACTAGAACTGAACTAGAACTGAACTAGAACTGAACTAGAACTGAACTAGAACTGAACTAGAACTGAACTAGAACTGAACTAGAACTGAACGAACTGAACTAGAACTGAACTAGACTGAACTAGAGAACTGAACTAGAACTGAACTAGAACTGAAAGAACTACTGAACTAGAACTGAACTAGACAACTAGAACTGAACTAGAACTGAACTAGAACTGAACTAGAACTGAACTAGAACTGAACTAGAACTGAACTAGAACTGAACTAGAACTGAACTAGAACTGAACTAGAACTGAACTAGAACTGAACTAGAACTGAACTAGAACTGAACTAGAACTGAACTAGAACTGAACTACTAGAACTGAACTGAACTAGAACTGAACTAGAACTGAACTAGAACTGAACTAGAACTGAACTACTAGAACTAGAACTGAACTAGAAAAACTAGAACTGAACTAGAACTAGAACTAGAACTGAACTAGAACTGAACTAGAACTGAACTAGAACTGAACTAGAACTGAACTAAACTGAACTAGAACTGAACTAGAACTGAAACTAGAACTGAACTAGAACTGAACTAGAACTGAAAAAAACTAGAACTGAACTAGAACTGAACTAGAACTGAACTAGAACTGAACTAGAAACTGAACTAGAACTGAACTAGAACTGAACTAGAACTGAACTAGAACTGAACTAGAACTGAACTAGAACTGAACTAGAACTGAACTAGAACTGAACTAGAACTGACTAGAACTGAACTAGAACTTGAAAAACTAGAACTGAACTAGAACTGAACTAGAACTGAACTAGAACTGAACTAGAGAATGAACTAGAAACTGAACTAGAACTGAACTAGAAAACTAGAACTGAACTAGAACTGAACTAGAACTGAACTAGAACTGAACTAGAAACTGAACTAGAACTGAACTAGAATGAACTAACTATAGAACTGAACTAGAACTGAACTAGAACTGAACTAGAACTGAACTAGAACTGAACTAGAACTGAAAAACTAGAACTGAACTAGAGAACTGAACTAGAACTGAATAGAACTGCAACTAGAACTGAACTAGATACTGAACTAGACATGAACTAGAACTGAACTAAGACACTGAACTAGAACTGAACAGAACTGAACTAGACCTGAACTAGAACTGAACTTGACTGAACTAGAACTGAACTTAGAACTGAACTAGCACTGAACTAGAACGACTGACTGAACTAGAACTGAACTAGAACTGAACTAGAACTGAACTAGAACTGAAACTAGAAATGAACTAGAACTTGAAACTAGAAAACTGAACTAGAACTGCACTAGAACTGAACTAGAACTGAACTAGAACTGAACTAGAACTGAAACTAGAACTGAACTAGAACTGACTAGAAACTGAACTAGAACTGAACTAGAACTGAACTAGAACTGAACTAGAACTGAACTAGAACTGAAACTAGAACTGAACTAGAACTGAACTAGAACTGACTAGAACTGAACTAGAACTGAACTAGAAATGAACTAGAACTGAACTAGGAACTTGAACTAGAACTGAAACTAGAACTGAACTAGAACTGAACTAGAACTGAACTAGAACTGAACTAGAACTGAACTAGAACTGAACTAGAACCTGAACTAGAACTGAACTAGACTGAACTAGAACTGAACTAGAACTGAACTAGAACTGAACTAGAACTGAACTAGAACTGAACTAGAACTGAACTAGAACTGAACTAGAACTGAACTAGAACTGAACTAGAACTGAACTAGAACTGAACTAGAACTGAACTAGAACTGAACTAGAAATGAACTAGAACTGAACTAGAACTGAACTAGAACTGAAACTAGAACTGAACTAGAACTGAACTAGAACTGAACTAGAACTGAACTAGAACTGAACTAGAACTGAACTAGAACTGAACTAGAACTGAACTAGAACTGAACTAGAACTGAACTAGAACTGAACTAGAACTGAACTAGAACTGAACTAGAACTGAACTAGAACTGAACTAGAACTGAACTAGAACTGAACTAGAACTGAACTAGAACTGAACTAGAACTGAACTAGAACTGAACTAGAACTGAACTAGAACTGAACTAGAACTGAACTAGAACTGAACTAGAACTGAACTAGAACTGAACTAGAACTGAACTAGAACTGAACTAGAACTGAACTAGAACTGAACTAGAATGAACTAGAACTGAACTAGAACTGAACTAGAACTGAACTAGAACTGAACTAGAACTACTAGAACTGAACTAGAACTGAACTAGAACTGAACTAGAACTGAACTAGAACTGAACTAGAACTGAACTAGAACTGAACTAGAACTGAACTAGAACTGAACTAGAACTGAACTAGAACTGAACTAGAACTGAACTAGAACTGAACTAGAACTGAACTAGAACTGAACTAGAACTGAACTAGAACTGAACTAGAACTGAACTAGAACTGAACTAGAACTGAACTAGAACTGAACTAGAACTGAACTAGAACTGAACTAGAACTGAACTAGAACTGAACTAGAACTGAACTAGAACTGAACTAGAACTGAACTAGAACTGAACTAGAACTGAACTAGAACTGAACTAGAACTGAACTAGAACTGAACTAGAACTGAACTAGAACTGAACTAGAACTGAACTAGAACTGAACTAGAACTGAACTAGAACTGAACTAGAACTGAACTAGAACTGAACTAGAACTGAACTAGAACTGAACTAGAAACTGAAACTAGAACTGAACTAGAACTGAACTAGAACTGAACTAGAACTGAACTAGAACTGAACTAGAACTGAACTAGAACTGAACTAGAACTGAACTAGAACTGAACTAGAACTGAACTAGAACTGAACTAGAACTGAACTAGAACTGAACTAGAACTGAACTAGAACTGAACTAGAACTGAACTAGAACTGAACTAGAACTGAACTAGAACTGAACTAGAACTGAACTAGAACTGAACTAGAACTGAACTAGAACTGAACTAGAACTGAACTAGAACTGAACTAGAACTGAACTAGAACTGAACTAGAACTGAACTAGAACTGAACTAGAACTGAACTAGAACTGAACTAGAACTGAACTAGAACTGAACTAGAACTGAACTAGAACTGAACTAGAACTGAACTAGAACTGAACTAGAACTGAACTAGAACTGAACTAGAACTGAACTAGAACTGAACTAGAACTGAACTAGAACTGAACTAGAACTGAACTAGAACTGAACTAGAACTGAACTAGAACTGAACTAGAACTGAACTAGAACTGAACTAGAACTGAACTAGAACTGAACTAGAACTGAACTAGAACTGAACTAGAACAGAAGTAGATCTGAACAATACCCAATATTTTAATACTGCCCACTGCATTGTATAAACTTAAAATTTTTTCTTTCTGTTTTTATCATTACCCTCTAAGTTGGCATTTCTTCAACGTCCTTTTGCCTTGGGTTGAAATTATTTTATGCTACACTTTTTTTACTTTGACTTTTTTCAACAAATATTTTTTTTTCGTCGATAGTTAGTTACAGTTTCATCATCATCGTCCTCGTAATCACCAACATCATTTGATTTTCTTTCTTTTTTATGTCGAAAACAATCAACTGTATCTTCTACCATCTGCATGTGATTGCGTTGTCTCATAATGATGTTGTAGAAGTTGGTTTTCGTTTTTTGTCGTTTTTACCATTTTTAAGTTCTTTATGTTTTTATATCTGAGGGTCAAATTGTCAATTTTTCTAGTTTCTTTTCTTTTTTCCACTATTTTGCATAAATTTTTGAAATGTTTCGTAAAGGAAATGGGAGATCTGTTTTTTTTTTTTCAGTTCACATTATTTATGTTAAGTTTTTTTTTTTCGTTAGATATTTTTGCTACCTCTTGGCCTTGTCATTTACATTTGCCTGCTAACATTTTTAACAAATTCAAAACATGTCCACCAAAGATTTATCAAAAATGGTTTAAAATGCTAACGACACATATACACAGGGACATAATAAAGTAAATGGATAAAAAATAGAAAAATATCCTTTTATGAAAAGATAATAATGATTTTTCAATAATCGCCGGAAGTTAAAAATTAATAAATTAAAATAATACGAGTGTAGTGGGGTAGAAAGGGAGAGTGGATTGATGTCAGTGTAAATATTGTGTTTTACTTTTAACGTATTAAATGATGAAAAAGTTAAATAATTTGAAATGTTGCCTGAACAAAGCTTTAGGGTCTTGATAGCAGAAAATTTATTGTATGTATTATAAAATACCCTACGACATAATAGTGGCTTAAAAATACATTTAACAATACAGGTGCTACAGCAATTTTTAAGCATGTCTGCTTGTTATCATATTCATGGTTGCACTCGTTGCATAATAAATTTTATATTTGCAAGAACTAATATTAAGATTACATTGTCTTTAATACATATTGTTATGTTTCTTGTGAATAAGTTAACATGATTGCCATAACATTGTCCATAGATCTAAGCAATTAAAAGAGAAATAAATTCTAAAATAACTAATTGTCATTTTAAACAAAAGGCTCTTTTCTCTATAAAATTAACTATAAAATTCATATATTGTTTTACTTTAAAAAAATAAGTAAAAATTTTACTATGAAATTTACCAAAGAAAATTGTCTGTATATGTACACATATAAAGTAAATATTTATAAAAATGTTATTGCAAAATAACAACAATATAAGTTTTATTTTATAAATGTAATACAACCACAACAATTTGAAGTAAGAAAAGAGAGAAAAAAAAATCCAGATTGACATCAATATTTACTCCTTTGTGTATGATGCCAGTCGATATGCAAATACATTGATGCAATGTATGTAAATGCATACATATATATCTGTATGTAAACTATTTATATAAATTAGGGTAGTTTTTATATGTACAAACGTAAAAGATGGATTTGTCATTACGTTTGTAACACATCGAAATGCTTGTAGTAGATCCACAAAAACATTGTCTTGTGGATCCTTTGTAAGATGATAATGCCATGTCCGGTTGCACGATTGTCTGTTTATCCCTTGTTTATCTGCTTGTTCATCTACATGTCCATCTGTCTATTGTACGTATGTCTGTCTATCCATCTACCTATTGTTCGTATGTCTGTCTGTCCAGTTGCAGGACTGCCTGTCTATCCCTTGTTTATCTGCCTGTTAATCTACATGTCCACTTATCTGTCCATCTGTCTATTATACGTATGTCCGTCTGCCTGCCTGCCTGCCTGCCTGTCTGTCTGTCTGTCTGTCTGTCTGTCTGTCTGTCTGTCTGTCTGTCTGTCTGTCTGTCTGTCTGTCTGTCTGTCTGTCGGTCTGTCTGCTTGTCTGTTTGTCTATCTGTTTGTATGTTTGTCTGTCTGTCTGCCTTTCTGTCTATGTGTCTGTCTGTTTACCATCTGTCCATTTGTTAAAAGCACAATAGCGTTCGAAATTAAAAAAATGAGCAATATCGTTCCACAATTGCACCTAGTAGGGAAATGCAACAAAAATTCGGTATTAAAGAACAAACCCTAATGAATACATATGTATGTATATGCAACTATAAACAGAAATATGTATATATAAAATGTATGTACTTCACAAGTAATAACAAGGATACACAAACAATGACACACAAATATAAACAAAAAAACGACCATGATGAACAACAAAACTGTTTGCTTTATATATGTAAATTGTTGTTATATTTACTGCACAGTAATCAATATAACAATAAATGTTTTTTAAGCAAATATTCGTAAATACACACACACATACACTGTATTTATTTTTTCCAACTACATATTGTCAAAAAAAATATTTTAAAAATATAAAAAAATAAACATGCATTTAAATTACAAAAGAATGACATAAAATCTTTAAAATAAAATATAACAAAATATAAGAGTAAGACAACAGCAGTATATTGACCCAATACTTAAAATTGTAATGTTTTATTTCTATGGCAGCAACATTGTCTTTATCTATTTTTAGCCCCTCTCCAAAGAGGCTGCACACACGCTTAAATTTTTCCATACAATCACACAAAGAACCAAGATAAGGTTATTTTTTTGGAATACAAAATTTTTACATTTAAAGTCAAATAGAAAAGTTAAACAAAAAATTTTAAATTTTTTGCTACAATAACAAACAAACACACATACCCAATGGTTGTCCAACAAAACCCCAAGCAATTAAAGTCCAGTCAAATTTCAGTTATTTTGTCTTTATTGTCTGCCTCCTGGGTATTCGAACAATGTTATTTTTTCGATTTTTTCCAGGTTTTTGCTTCAAGTAGTAACATATAAACAATAGAAGGCAGACATACTGTGAAGTTTTGTTCGTTGTGTTATTTTAAACCGATATAACCATTGTTAACGGGAGAAGTTTTAACAGAGATATATATAAACACATGCTCATTTTCGTACAAATACTTCGGGTCCAAGAACAAGTTATTGACGTTCCCAGTTAGAAATAAACTCAACAATGTCTGTCTATGCGTACGACGAGACTAAATTTTGATAAACATTTTTTAGAATAAGTTATGAAAAAATCATATTTTCTTATTTTTGTTCAAATTTTTTTTTGTACAAATTTTTAATAAAATCTGTTGCAATATTTAAAACTATTGAAATCAAAGATTTCCATTATTAACACCATATCGACTGCAGTTGTTTATATCTTATCTTATATAATTTAGGCTAAAAGTAGTGTACACCTACTTTGCTGTTCCCCTGTGTACGTATGCATTGTCTGTGAGGTTATGTTATCGGTGGCACTCAGTCAATGGTATTGTTAGTTACTACTCTTAGACCCTGATGCATTACGCACCCCATATAAACGACTAGAACATGAAGTATACAAAGCCATGAAAATGGACACAACATTTACATTAGAAAAACTAAAATCGTTATATGTATGCATGACATTCACTCATTGCAAACCGTAAAACCTAGATCAAAATCTGTACCCTACAAAGGGCAATATTAGACTTTATAATCACAAATGAAAAGATTAGTCATTTCTACTTTTTGTTTAAATTAGTTAGTTAGATAGTTAGTTAGTTAGTTAGTTAGTTAGTTAGTTAGTAGTTAGTTAGTTAGTTAGTTAGTTAGTTAGTTAGTTAGTTAGTTAGTTAGTTAGTTAGTTAATTAGTTAGTTAGTTAGTTAGTTAGTTAGTTAGTTAGTTAGTTAGTTAGTTCGTTAGTTAGTTAGTTAGTTAGTTAGTTAGTTAGTTAGTT
This sequence comes from Lucilia sericata, assembly GCF_015586225.1. Taxonomy (NCBI): domain Eukaryota; kingdom Metazoa; phylum Arthropoda; class Insecta; order Diptera; family Calliphoridae; genus Lucilia; species Lucilia sericata. The sequence continues at coordinate 6,013 of NW_023995401.1, read as the reverse complement.
AGTTAGTTAGTTAGTTAGTTAGTAGTTAGTTAGTTAGTTAGTTAGTTAGTTAGTTAGTTAGTTAGTTAGTTATTTAGTAGTAGTTAGTAGTTAGTTAGTTAGTTAGTTAGTTAGTTAGTTAGTTAGTTTAGTTAGTTAGTTAGTTAGTTAGTTAGTTAGTTAGTTAGTAGTAGTTAGTTAGTTAGTAGTAGTAGTAGTTAGTTAGTTAGTTAGTAGTAGTTAGTTAGTTAGTTAGTTAGTTAGTTAGTTAGTTAGTTAGTTAGTTAGTTAGTTAGTTAGTTAGTTAGTTAGTTAGTTAGTTAGTGTTAGTTAGTTAGTTAGTTAGTTAGTAGTTAGTTAGTTAGTTAGTTAGTTAGTTAGTTCGTTAGTTAGTTAGTTAGTTAGTTAGTTAGTTTAGTTGTTAGTAGTTAGTTAGTTAGTTAGTTAGTTAGTTAGTTAGTTAGTTAGTTAGTTAGTTAGTTAGTAGTTAGTTAGTTAGTTAGTTAGTAGTTAGTTAGTTAGTTAGTTAGTTAGTTAGTTAGTTAGTTAGTTAGTTAGTTAGTTAGTTAGTTAGTTAGTTAGTTAGTTAGTTAGTAGTTAGTTAGTTAGTTAGTTAGTTAGTTAGTTAGTTAGTTAGTTAGTTAGTTAGTTAGTTAGTTAGTTAGTTAGTTAGTAGTTAGTTAGTTAGTTAGTTAGTTAGTTAGTAGTTAGTTAGTTAGTTAGTTAGTTAGTTAGTAGTTAGTTAGTTAGTTAGTTAGTTAGTTAGTAGTTAGTTAGTTAGTTAGTTAGTTAGTTAGTTAGTTAGTTAGTAGTTAGTTAGTTAGTTAGTTAGTAGTTAGTTAGTTAGTTAGTTAGTTAGTTAGTTAGTTAGTTAGTTAGTTAGTTAGTAGTTAGTTAGTTAGTTAGTTAGTTAGTTAGTTAGTTAGTTAGTTAGTTAGTTAGTTAGTTAGTTAGTTAGTAGTTAGTTAGTTAGTTAGTTAGTGTTAGTTAGTTAGTTAGTTAGTTAGTTAGTTAGTTAGTTAGTTAGTTAGTTAGTTAGTTAGTTAGTAGTAGTTAGTTAGTAGTTAGTTAGTTAGTTAGTAGTTAGTTAGTTAGTTAGTTAGTTAGTTAGTTAGTTAGTTAGTAGTTAGTTAGTTAGTTAGTTAGTTAGTTAGTTAGTTAGTTAGTTAGTTAGTTAGTTAGTTAGTAGTTAGTTAGTTAGTTAGTTAGTTAGTTAGTTAGTTAGTTAGTTAGTTAGTTAGTTAGTTAGTTAGTAGTTAGTTAGTTAGTTAGTTAGTAGTTAGTTAGTTAGTTAGTTAGTTAGTTAGTTAGTTAGTTAGTTAGTTAGTTAGTTAGTTAGTTAGTTAGTTAGTTAGTTAGTTAGTTAGTTAGTTAGTTAGTTAGTTAGTTAGTTAGTTAGTTAGTTAGTTAGTTAGTTAGTTAGTTAGTGTTGTCCGTAAGAAATTCATTACAAAATTTTTAATGTTAAAGTTCAATGACAAAGAGACCTTTTCCAAAAACATCTCTCCCTTACTTAAAGTAGGGTACTTTTATTAGAATTCTTTTTTTATTTTTCTATTTTCTGTCTAACGATATTTATTCTCCTAAAGTGCAACCCACGCAATTTTCACACTCAAATCATTGTTCGTTTAACAATTCTGTCAAATACTCTGTATGCAGTTTTGCCAAAGAAAACATTTGTAAAGTAAAATTCATTTCATTCCGGTTTTTTTATTCGTCCTCTTTTCAACTTTCTATATATTTTTGGAATTTGTTGGATTTTGTTACAGTTTACAATAGGCAATAGTAACAATACAAACAAATATAGAGAAGAGAAAAAAACTGGTAGGCAAAATTGGTTAGACAATTGCGGATTGGGCTTTGCAATACAACATTGTTGTTTTCTATTGTACAACCACTGATGACGATGATGTACGTTTGTACGTTATTGTTACTATTGATGATGATGATCATGCGAATGCTGTTTCATAATGTTGCTTTAACAATTGAAGTAAATTTGTTGGTTTTATTGGGGGAGAAATGAACTATGTATTTGGTTTGACTACAATATAACTTGAATATTTAGCAATTGAGCATAAATGTAGCCTTTTTTTCGTCCTTATTGCTTGTTTGGTTAACAAGTTGAAAAAAAAAACTAGTTAAAAGTACAAAATAAAATGTGTGAATAAACAAAATTTTCTGAAAGTGGTCTAAATGTGAAATTGGTTGGAATACTAATGTAAGCCTCAAGGAAATTTATACAAATATATGCTAACGATTGTTGAAAATAAAATACTATTTAAGCAAATTTTAATAAGAAATTAAATTATTTATTTATTTGTTTAATTTTACACATTTTTGACGGTGAAAAGTTTTTGATGTATTATGCTACTTTTTGTGGAAATGCAATTTTTGGTGAAAAATTAAATTTTTAATGAAAAATAAAATTTTTGGTGAAAAATTAAATTTTTAATGAAAAATAAAATTTTTGGTGAAAAACTCTATTTTTGGTGAAAAATGCTATTTTTGGTGAAAAATGCTATTTTTGGTGAAAAATACAATTTTTGGTGAAAAATTTAATTTTTAATGAAAAATAAAATTTTTGGTGAAAAACTCTATTTTTGGTGAAAAATGCTATTTTTGGTGAAAAATACTAATTTTGGAGAAAAATACAATTTTTGGTGAAAAATGCTATTTTTGGTGAAAAATGCTATTTTTGGCGAAAAACGCTATTTTTGGTGAAAAATTTTACTTTCAATGAATATTAAGAAAATTTCCGGTGAATAATACAATTTCTGTTGAATTTTCGAGTATGGGTTATATCTAATTGCTAATTAAATGTATAATAAGTATACGCCCTGTGTACATCTAACTCTATAAATATTAACTTTTATACATTAAAAAGTATAGCATACTTTTTGGTGGCAATATTATTAATACAATGTACTGTGTACGTATGAGTAATATTGAAAAATGCAATATTAATGGTTTTATTAAGTCATGTATTATTTACATAAATTCTGAACTATTATTCCAATTTCTTTGAAATTTGAATCAATCATAAAGAAGGAAACAAGCTTCTAGAATAATGTCTGATAATTTTCAAAAGTTTGATAATTTCCGAGTTACAGTGGGCCAAAGTTGTTTATCTTAGATAGTGAAAATATTTTAAAATAAAGCTAAGCCAAGATTTCTTTCAGAAAACTTAAATTTTTAGATATTTCATAATAGTTTAAACTAAAAATGAAGTTTTTTAAATCACTATACACTAGCATTATCTTAAATACACCTTAAAGAACACAAACACCCTAATCAATTGTTATTTATTTTTTTTTTTTTTTCTAAATCTCCAACAATTAAATAAAAATCTTATAAATCCCTATAATTATTTTTACTTTAATTTAATGCCATTAAATTAAAGAAATCTCCTTTTAAACCTATATACATTTTTGCTTCGTTTCTGTTAATTTATGACCACCAGCACAAAATGCAAAAAAAAACACGAAAAGGAACCTAAAGAAAAACAAAATAAACTTACTCTTAATGTCTTTAACACATTTTGCATACAAAATTCGCAATCTCAGTTAAAAGAAAGGAAGAAAAAAGTACACAAAAGTATACTAAGACCACCGTGAAACAGAACAAAATCGAAAAAAAAAGATATATGAGAATTATTTATAGTTCTACGAAAAAAAAATCTTTTTGCAAATGGAATAATATGAAACGAGCATAAAACCTAAAAAATAAACCAAATTGTTAATGCAGTAAAAATCTAAAAACAAAACTGTTAAAAGGAATAAATGTAAAATTAAAAAAAGGTAAAATATAAAGGGCAGTGAAACAATAAAAATCTCAAGAAATAAGTCTAGGGAATTACTTGGCGAAGGCAATGTTAAGTACTAGGGAATGTGGCTTTTAAAAAAGTTTAAGTTTAAAAGATCTCAAGGAATTAAGATTGTAAGATCTTTAAGTTATGATGTATTTTTTCTTATTTCTTTTAGATTTCCTTTGTCATGTATGCAGATATTTCAGAAACAACAGCTGACTTTACATTATTTCTACATAAAACCCATATTTTGTTAGAAAACTTAAATGACCACAGCTGTCGAATGTAGCACAAGTGCTACTACAAGCTTACTTTTAGCTACGCAAAATATGTGAAGAAATTGAAAACTTTTTTTCTTTCTTTGATTTGCAGAATCAAGTTGAGAAAATGAAAAAATGGTGAAACGTAAATGATTTAAAGTTTTAACTATAAAAAGACTTATACTTGGCTTTTTACATGATACTTTTTTTCTTTAAATATGCCCAAAGAGAAGAAAAGATACAAAAATACATTTTACTTTTTAATTAACTCTGTATGTGCTTTAGAGTGTTTTTAATGTGATAAATTATTCATTCAGGTGGTTAAGTTTAAAAAAGATCTTTAAATATATATTTTCTTGGACTCAAAGCCAGAATAGAAGACATAGCTAACTCGACTTATCAGGTAGTTTTGATGAAATTACATACATATTATTATATTTGAGTATTTTAAATATCACCACAAACTCTTAATACTCCTTTACTATAGTGCTCAAGAAAAAGAAAAGACACCTCATATGAGTAGATGAAATTAATTACTTTTGAATAAAATTTTAATTAAAAACTGACAACTTATATAATTACTAGCATACCCTGGATGCTTCGGTACCCTAACCAAAATTAAATACATACAAAATTTTGTTTACTTTTATAGAAAATTAAAATTGATTAAATATTTTCTTAATGTTTCAGTTTTTTACTTTCAATATCACCTCGATAAATTCTCATTTAATAAGGACCGAGTGTCATGTGTTCCGGTTAATCATTATAGAGAAACCAAAAGGAAGCATTTGAAGAATGGAAAAATACCAAAGAGTTCCCACTTACAGAATAGTATTCAGCAAAGACCATGTATGTTAAAATTTATGTTCCTAGGTTGAAGATTTTAGAAAATTCAAAAAGTACCATTTATGAGAAAAAAAAGTACTAAAAAGTTCTCTCTTAAAGAATCTTATTCAATGAGGATCGTGTATGTTTAATAATCATGTGATATGAATTGATATTATAGAACATACAAAGAGTATCATTTAAAGAAAGAAAAAGTACCAAAAGTGGAATAAATTCTACCTTTGTGGAAAGTACTAAAAAAAGAGTACAATTTTTCCCCTTTTCGCTTAGAAATATACTTTTTTGAGAATTAAGTTTACAAAATGTTCCCGTATTTAAATCTATATATCACAGATAAAACTCAAACGATTCAAATCTGCATTCACCAAACAATTTACTCAAATTTGGTCCTATATGGGCCTTAGTACTCGAATTCCAAAATAATATATCAATAGCTTATTTTGTGTGAGTAAATAAACTACTTTTTCAAATTTTATAAAAATTGGTTCAATGAGTTTGAATAAAATTAAATTTCCCGTTTTTTCCCCTTTTTGTACTTTTTTCCCCTTTTTGATACTTTTTTTCCCCAGTGAAATAGCAAAAATTTTGTTTCAATAAATATTACAGTGTTAGTCCGTAATATAATAGAAATACTTCAATAAATCGAAAAAGTTTTTTTAATGTGCTAAAAAAAAGTACCATAAATACAGTTTTCTCCCTTTTACACCCAAAAAAGGACTGAATTTAAAAAAAAGTACGAAACAGGTGTCTCCTTATTTTGGGAGATGTAATCAAAATATTTAAATAAATGTTATTTTGTTTATTAGTTAAAAAGTTATAAAGGTCCAAAAATGGTACCAAAATCACCTTTGTTACACATTTTCAACCCTTAAGAGAATGAATTTCAAAAAAGTACCAGACACCCATAAGCTCATTTTAGACACAGGTGCATTAAAATTTTTCTTATATCACTAATATTGTGTAACATAATTAAGAAAACCTGTTTTACCCGATTTTATACCCTACCCTGTAACATACAAAAATATTCGTCCTAGACCCACCTTAAAGTATACCAATCGCCTTAGAATCGTTTTCTGAGTCGATTAAGCTATGTCCGTCCGTCCGTCTGGCTGGCTGTCCATGT